>NW_027279167.1:0-175562 GCF_046629955.1 Centroberyx affinis | reverse complement strand
CTGGACAATAACTACAGTGTCTTGTGGTTAGAGGTTTGCCCAGAAATTCTCCATTGACTCTCACTTCAACACATCAACCACTTTACCACTGAGTCCCCATTCATTGTCCCCCACATTGTATGATAACTTTAAGTGTATGACCTGCTTTACCACTGAGTCCCCATTCGTTGTCCCCCACATTGTATGATAACTTTAAGTGTATGACCTGCTTTACCACTGAGTCCCCATTCATTGTTCCTCACATTGTATGATAACTTTAACTGCATGACCTGCTTTACCACTGAGTCCCCATTCATTGTTCCTCACATTGTATGATAACTTTAAGTGTATGACCTGCTTTACCACTGAGTCCCCATGCATTGTTCCCCACATTGTATGATAACTTTAACTGCATGACCTGCTTTACCACTGAGTCCCCATTCATTGTCCCTCACATTGTATGATAACTTTAACTGCATGACCTGCTTTACCACTGAGTCCCCATTCATTGTCCCCCACATTGTATGATAACTTTAACTGTATGACCTGCTTTACCACTGAGTCCCCATTCATTGTCCCCCACATTGTATGATAACTTTAACTGTATGACCTGCTTTACCACTGAGTCCCCATTCATTGTCCCCCACATTGTATGATAACTTTAAGTGTATGACCTGCTTTACCACTGAGTCCCCATGCATTGTCCCCCACATTGTATGATAACTTTAACTGTATGACCTGCTTTACCACTGAGTCCCCATTCATTGTCAATGCTGCCCCCTAGCGGCACAAAGTCAACATTACAGTGTGACTAACTAACGAACGAACTAACGGACGGAGACCGATCCATAGTCCCCCCCCCCAACCAACAAGCATAGTTAACATCAATGCTATCATTACTGGCTCGCTAGCTGCTAACGTTAGCTACAGATCGAACCTGTAATCCCGCCCATTGATGATTTCATTGGTTTAGCGGTCGACTAAATTTTTTTAGCGGACGATTTCATTGGTTTAGCGGTCGACTAAATTTTTTTAGCGGACGATTTCATTGGTTTAGCGGTTGATCTGTAGCCCCGCCCCAATCTGTAGCCCCGCCCCATTCTGCAGGCTGCAGCTGGGTGCTTCTCCACTGAAATGCACTTGGGTTTTGCATAGAGAGATGGAGGGCTATTCTGGTGTGTGTGTGTGTGTGTGTGTGTGTGTGTGTGTGTGTGTGTGTGTGTGTGTGTGTGTATAGCCCACAAAAACACAACTGACAAAGAAAAAACACACTCGACGAATGATGGATGCTGCTGACACAATTTCTGTTTGTGCTTCTGTGCAAACATTTGTGCAAATTGATTTGACATAAAAGTACGCGCACATTCCGCCGTCATACACACACACACACACACACACACCTGGCCACTCCAAGTGGGGAAAGCGAAAGCGCAGCGGAGTGAGGGGGGGAGAGCTGTGTTTGCCACCGCGGAAAATAATCCTGATTGCAATAATCACATCACAATGAGGATCAAAAGGTGTCCCATCGCAATCACCAAAACACTCATTTATCCACGAACGCCAACTAATAGGCGGCTTTAGCAACTGCAAATGAACACTTACCGCTTTGAAAACAGCCAAGAGAGATCGATGTAAACACTTGTCGACTCCAAACGGGCATTTTTTAATGAAGCTGGATTCGGCGGGGACGGGGACGGGGACTAGTTGAAAAGCACATTCCTCCTCACAAGCAAAGGAAGAAAAAAATATAACCTTGCCAATGTCAAATTGTTGCAAACTGGAAATATTTGGAATGAATCCGTGGCGCGGTACTGTGGGCTTTTATCATGCTTTTGTTTTATTCGGCAGCCTGTAAAACCGCTAAAACTAAAACGATTGAAAGTGTGACTTTCAGTGGAGAGTTTTAGTGTCCCATGATGGTCTAAATCAGTGGTTCTCAACCTTTTTCATATCAAGGACGCCTAATTTAGTCCACATTAGGGCCACGGACCCCCATTTGATGAGATTTTGTCTCTCGGACCCAAATCTGTGAATATTTTTATTGTTAGATATGATTTTGTCCAGATTTCCATGACTATCTGTATTGTAGGGAGAGATAACAGAGAAACTATGATCAAAATATTCATTGTTCTACATTCTCTAATTGTGTTCACTTCTTGTAAATTAAACAATGGTGAAGTTGAACAATTCATCAATTTGCTGGGGACCCCCTGGAACCCCCTCAAGGACCCCTGGTGGTCCCCGGACCCTATGTTGAGAACCACTGGTTTCAGAGGCTTTTCCATCCTGACAAGAATAAGAAAACACGGAGTACTTTTATATTTGTGGAACATTTTAAGATATTGAATATTGGCACATATCAGCTATAGGCAGCCTCAACCCAAAAAATATAGATATGTGGAATATACTAGTTTTGTTACATTTTAGGCATTTAGGTGACTTATCAGGGTGACTTAACAATGAGTGCAACATTAGAAATAAGCTTCAGCTCCTACATCATCAAAACCTACAAGCAACCAAGAATACGTTGTACAAGGTCTGGGTGTTTGAATTAAAAAGACACCAGCACAAAAAATCAATCATAAATATTAATTATAAATGACTTTCATGAAACAAAGACAGGAAAACTGAAGAGTAAAAAAAAAAAAATGAATTGGGCTCATTATCTTTCTCTTGCGCACTTGGTTGAGAGAGGGTTGGGAGAGAGAGGGAGAGAGAGAGAGAGAGAGAGAGAGAGAGGATTCTTCTTAAACCTCGCATAGAACAGAAACCAAACCTTGGTATGTGACAAGAATGAAAAAAGGATTTTGAGTGGGTGTGTGGGGATGGACAAATGAATCACCTTTCTGAATCACTGACATGCAGACACACACACACACACACGCACACACACACACACACACACACACACACACACACACTTTAACACCCTAGTGTTCTTGTCAAGCCACTCGAGCGAGAGAGGGGGAAGTCGGGATGACAACGGATGTGTCATTGTTGCTGTACTGACAAAAACCCGGACAACACACACACACACACACACAAACACACACACACACATGGTACCAAAGAAGCACTCTCCGATGCCACCAGCTACTTAGAAAAAAATGTACTTGGGGGGGAGGGGGGGGGGGGGTGTTAATTGCCACTGTAGATTGCAATGGAGTGAGAGTGAATAAGTGTGTCCATGCTGATACATGCGTGTGTGTCACAAGTTCACAAGTGTGTGTCAGAGAGAGAGAGAGAGAGAGAGAAAACGGGTGAATAAGTGATCCGATCCGTAGCCGTTTTTCCGATGACAATTTACACACGTAGGAACGCCGCGTTCTCATTCGCCCCCCCCCCCAGTCAGGGCGACAGCCAATCGGCACGGCCCGGAGGCGCGGCACCAGATGGTGACGGTGTCGCACTAGTGCCGGCTCCTTAAGTGACTTCACACCAGCCGAAGCTCACTCTCTCTGGCCTGGCCTGTTGTGGACGGGATGCTTTTCACATCCATTATTCATGGCAACGGAGCTGTTTTTTATGAATCCAAAATGCATCATTTATCACGGTCGGGGGGGGGGGGGGGGGGGTTTCATTTGTGTATACTGTGCAGCATTGACGAAGATTGTCCGTATGCAATCGATGTCAAAGGAACGGCATGCTTGGCTCATGTTTACATGGCAGGCAGAGGCGGCCTTAGGGGGGGGGGGGTCGTTTCAAGAGATAATATGCGAAAAAAAAAAAAAACATGAAAGAGAAAAGAGAAAAAAAAGCGAGGATTCAAGTTGGTTTGCATCTAGAGCTGCAACGATTAATCGATTAATCGATTAATCGATTAGTTGTCAACTATTAAATTAATCGCCAACTATTTTAATAATCGATTAATCGGTTTGAGTAATTTTTTAAAGAAAAATAAGTCAGAATTCTCTGATTCCAGCTTCTTAAATGTGAATATTTCCTGGTTTCTTTCCTCCTCTATGACAGTAAACTGAATATCTTTGGGTTGTGGACAAAACAAGACATTTGAGGACGTCATCTTGGGCTTTGGGAAACACTGATCCACATTTTTCACCATTTTCTGACATTTTACAGACCGAACAACTAATCGATTAATCGAGAAAATAATCGACAGATTAATCGACAATGAAAATAATCGTTAGTTGCAGCCCTATTTGCATCAATAACGGTATATTTTCAGACTTCAACTTAAATGCATTATGTGCACTTTCAGCATCATGGGCAGCTCAACATAGAAATAATCCAAACAATTACAAACCAAACAATTTAAAACTGAAACGAACATTTTTGCTTTGGAATGAGGAGAAGCCTCGCCCTTCTCGGCAACTACTAGTCTGCATTGAATAGCGCTAGGCCTATGTGTTATGTATCAGCTGACATAAAAACAGCTTAAACAATCCCCCTCAAATTAAATGAACAACAAAAGCAATGCCATATTTTGCTTGGGAATGAAAAGTATCTGAAACTAGTGGTTGTTTACAATGAATTGGGCTTGGCGCTCTCTCTCTCAGCACTGTGGACAGCTCAGGTCAGGCCTGGAGAGCTTGTTATTCATGCACTGTTGGCTTAAAAATAAAATGTCTTAAATCCAGTTATTAGAGGTCTTACTTTTCACCATGTAATGACAGGTTTCTTTGTGTTGCATGTCCACTCTTAATTAATCGATTAAGGGTTCATAGCGCTATATGCATCCCATCTGCTTTACTAAAGTTGGACCTAATGCCCCTTATCAATTGTCAATTGTCTTTTTTCCTATTCTGCTCATTTATAGTTTCACAAATTTCATTATAGCTATGTTCAGTTAGAAATAGGTTGGTTTGGACAGCTGTGTTTCTTTAATTTGGTTTTTAAATTGGTCTTAAAGGATAAGGCTGGTGTATTTAATGCCTTGCTTACCGTCAACCCCTTATCCTTTAAATCCAATTCCAGGTAGCTTTAAAATGGTCTTTAAAAGTCTTAAATTTGGCTTTCTAAAACCTGCAGATACCCTGAGACTTTTTATTATTTTATTATTTCTTTTCAGTTTTTAGTACAGAAATCTGATACCAAACCTATGATAGCGATATAGTCCACATATCACTCAATTAATGTTGTTGTGCTATGAGACAAAAGTACATTAATGCAGAACTTAAGTCAGTGAAACATTCCCGCTCTTGTTGTGCGAATATCGTTTCCTTCTAGGACAAATCTCCTCAGCGATATGGATCTGGATTAGAGGAGCTATCCGGTGAGAGTAGAGCAATATGGTGCATGGTGACACACTTTCACCTGCACACTCAATAGTTCTGCACCTAGCATTTCTCTCCCTCCACCTCCTTCCCCTCCTCAGCTCTTCCGCGCTTCCTCTCTCACCCCGTATGTACGCATCTCCCCTCCTCGCTCTTTCTATTCTGGGTCTCCTTTTCCCTCTCATCTTTCTCGCTCCTTTCTTTCCTTACCTCCTTCCTATTCTCTCTTCCCTCCTCGTTGTGCCCCCCCCCCACCCCCACCCCCCACCTCCCCAAAATCCTGTTAGGACGTGCTCCTCCCTCAGCTTGCTGTGCCTGTTAATCCCTATCCTGAGGATACTGGTCCAAACTTTCCCTTTGATCTGCGCCTCATTTCCTTCGTACACTTGCGGGGCAGTGAGGGGCTCTACAACCCCAGAGCCCGACGACTGATGTAGTAATAGTAACTGTGATATAGTAGAGTCAATAGTTTGGCAAAAAAAAAAGCTATCATCCATTTACCCTTGAGCAAGGCACCAAACGCCGAACTGACCAGTAGGAGTACTGTGGATGCACCAAGGTTATTATCGTTAACGAAAACTAACGAAATAACGAGAACTAGGTGTGAAAAAACATTTTCGTTAACTGAAATAAAAATAAAAAAACGATAACTAACTGAAACTGTATTGTGTGTTTACAAAACTAACTAAAATAAACTAAAATTAGAGAGAAAATGTTTAGTTTTCGTCTTTGTCAATTTATTTCATACATAAGCCTAGTATTTTGGGTGGATATGAAATCTACCTTCCAATTCTTTTTTTTTTCCCAATTTTTTTTACCTTTTTGAATCTCACCCCTGACAAATACCCCATATTACAAAAAAAGACTAAAACTAACACTGAAACTAATAAAAACTAAGCAACTAAACTAAACTAAAACTAAGCATTTTCAAAAAATAAAAACTAAACTAAACTAGCAAACTCGCTTTAAAAACTAATTAAAACTAAACTGAAATTGAAAACAAAAAGTCAAAACGAAATAAAAATAAAAACTAATGAAAAATGCAAAACTGTAATAACCTTGGGTTGCACCAGTGTGAAAGTATGCTACCATGTGAATGTGAAGCAGGGTTTTGCTGGAAAAGGGTTTTCTATATTCATGCATCGATGCATGAATATACATGATGTACAGAAATGTGCAAAACATGCTTCGATCCTGGTTTGAATTTTTGTTGATGGATGAGCAGACTGCTCGTGGAATCTGTACTGAATTGGTTTAGTATCCCGGCCTACACATCACTTTATTAGTTCGTTTTGGTGTGACTGGGAGGCTTGAGAATGCCTTAAAAAGCCCCTTGTGTGACAATCACAGGTTCACGTTTTGTTGATGTTGACACAATTCCATGCTCCAACTATGGCCAATAATTGCCAGAGTATTTTTTAATGTGCACTAAATTTCTGAAAGTACCGGAGTTGAGAAATATGTCAGAGGGGTTGAATGTCAAAAGCAAGAGGCCAATTTGCAGGTTGCACAATTATGCGCAGCAGTCACACATTCATTTTAATGTAACCAAATTGCAGCCATCCATTGTGGAAGCCAATTACTCTCACTCAGAACATCGCCAACGTCTTGTCTTTCAAGTGGAATGTAACAGTTAATCAAACGGTATGGGATGGGAAAATAATATTAAGGATATACTGTACTGATTGAAGTCTGCAAAGAGCAAGATAATAAGGAAGAAGTAAAAGCAATTTCAGAGCCCCTCTTGTGGTATAATGTCTTGTAGTAGAATTATGGCAAATTATAGAAATTAACTTTGGGTGATTGCACAGTGCGTTTAACTGTTCCTTTTGGTCAGCATGGTAATACAGAGCTATTATTGTAATCATGACCAATTAGGATTTTTCTATGATTGGTCAGCTGAGCGTGAAATGTCTGCCAATAATTGAATTATTCAGAATGCTTATTGAATGTTGAACCTGAACAATGTGAGGTACTGTTTTTCAATTACGTTTTTAGCATATAACTCCTTAGGTTTACATGACATGCAGTTTCAACAAAATCAATCCAAACGAGTACAACATTTTCACAATATGATATTATGGCACAGTAAAAATCCATATTAAGAGCTATGGAAACTGTAACCTTTCAACTGAAATGATTTCAAAAAGGTCCTGATTTCACCAAGCAATGCAGATAGCAGCTATGGACGACTATGGACGTTGTTTTTGTTTCATTTTTGTGCTACATTTATGCAAATTTTCCACATTGGTGCAGTCACATCGTCACATCTTGTCAACGTCAAGATGTTTGCTGGGAAAGATGCCATCTAGATCAGTGACTCTCAACATTTTTCATATCAAGGACCCCTAATTTAGTCCACATTAGGGCCACGGACCCCCATTTGATGAGATTTTGTCTGTCAGACCCAAATCTGTGAATATTTGTATTGCTAGATATGATTTTGTCCAGAATTCCATGAGTATCTGTATTGTAGGTAGAGAGATAACAGTGAAACTATGATCAAAACAGTTGTTCTTCTAAATTCTGTAATTGTGTTAACTTCTTGTAAATGAAATAATGGCAGTTTAACAATTCATCAATTTGCTGGGGACCCC
The DNA here is from genome assembly GCF_046629955.1 of Centroberyx affinis. Lineage (NCBI taxonomy): Eukaryota > Metazoa > Chordata > Actinopteri > Beryciformes > Berycidae > Centroberyx > Centroberyx affinis. The sequence goes on along the minus strand of NW_027279167.1, from coordinate 167,755 downwards.
CTGGAACCCCCTCAAGGACCCCTGATGGTCCCTGGACCCCACGCTGAGAACTACTGATATAGATATTAAAGATATTATTACAGATACAGATATATCGCTTGTTGGGATGTACTGAGGGTATAAACTTCAAGACTCTGGACATTCCACGTCAAAAAACAACACATTGTTGTGACTTTAAGTACCCAGGTTTCAGACTTCAGCCAGTTCGTAAGCCATCTTCTGATACGCCAACTGGGAGAGATGAGGGAGGCTCGGGCTACACTCTATTTCCAGGCCTGAACACCAAGAGAAACTCAGTGGCCACTTGAGCACCCCAGGAGGCTCTCTACCTCGAAATCCTTCATAAAGAAAACCTCAGTGTTCGGCAGAGGTGGGACTAAGTCACATGTGTGCAAGTCACAAGTCTTAACCTTCAAGTCTCAAGCAAGTCCCAAGTTACTGTGGTGAGAATCAAGCAAGTCAAGTCGAGTCCCTGCTATAAGTCAAGCAAGACAAGTCAAGTCATACGAAATTCTGATGATCTACCCCAGTTTCCACAATTAAATCGGTTAAAAGACAGTGGTCATGAAAAGTTGAGTTACATCTTACAAATCTTAGTGATATTTGACATTTTGTGGCAATCAATAACAAGCCTCCTAAATGAACAACAATGGAGAGTGGGGCTCTGAAATTATAATATAGCCCTATAGCTGTAAAGGGCTCTAAAGTGAAAACAGAAGTACGAAACAAAAAATTTACATCACAATGTTAAGCCTCCTGCCCTGGCTCCCCTTCAGCCAGGTAATAGTAACTTCTCAATATCAATATCTAGAAAAATGCAAATATTTAATAAAAAAAAGAAAAAAAGTCAAGTCCTTTCGAGTCATCTGTCTCAAGTTTAAGTCAAGTCTCAAGTCATGAATACCAAGTCAAAAGTCAACTCGAGTCTTTCATCAATGTTAGTCAAGCAAGTCTCAAGTCCCCAAATTTGCGACTCGAGTCAGACTCGAGTCAAGTCATGTGACTCGAGTCCCCCAGCTCTGGTATTCGGCCTGAGTTTCTTTGTTTACACCGCTTTTCTCTGTCTCGTCTGATCACTTGCTTGTCTGTCTGCATATCCTGGACTGACCCATCCATGTCCAAGTTCTCAACTGAGCCCTAAAGTAAGAGGCCTGTCTAGATGAGGGTCAGGTCAGGACACGTCCGGGCCCGCTTCCCTCTTGTCTTTCCCCTAATGACTATTCGCAGTGCCCATACTCAGCCACTGGCAGATTCTACCATTCTAAGCTGCCCCGCTTTGTACTTTGAACCTATGAACCATTGGATAAAATGTCTTGTTTATTAAGGTCTAAGGGCAAATGAGCATGAGTCACTGGCAAACTCATTGGATTGAACAGTTGTGCTCACAGATATTATGCTTCATTGCAAATTGAGAGGAAGTTTGCGTAGCCATTCGTGGATTCATGCCATTTTCAGGCCATGGACTCATAAAGCAAACTCAGTCATTAAAACGTACTGATCTGCTTAAACCTCCCTAGAAAATGAATATCCCGTCAATGAGCTGCGGGAAAGAGGCCTCGCGTCACGTGTGGCGTCGTAATTGCTCTCGCCTGCAGTACATGGTGAAAGCTGAGCGCCGTTTTTTTTTTCCAGTCGAACAAATAAGCGGTACGCAGGCCTCCGGAGCACATGCAGTCGCTCCTCTATCACAACTAATTAACATGGAGCTCGCAGGCAGAGGCCACACGCATCCTGACGCCACAAATCCCTGCCCCGCTGCCGTGTGTTCCTCCTGGGTCATTATCATTTTACCGCTCACAGCCTGCCAGTCACAACAAACTAAATGTCCACCTAAAGAGCCGAGAGGGGAGTCCGGGGGGGATTTCGTTTCATACTTCGTTCTGTTTCATACTGAAAGAGACAGAGAAGGTTGTAGGAATCGTTGAAGGACACGAAAGACAATTTGTTTGTTACAGCTGCATGAGGGAATTTCATACGTTGGTTGAAGTGGATAGAGGCAACTTTTCAACTTTCCCCCCGTTGTCCCCCCCTAGTGTTTCCAAGTGGTATTGTTGTTTGCGCCGCTGTCGCAAAGACAACCGGATCGCTTTCCGTTAGAGCCTAGCTCTGTGCAACAGAACAAACCATCTGTCTGCTTATCAACTCCTTGATCACAACACAATATAATAACTTTCACCACTGCTCATTTTAGAAAGGCCACTGCAAGAAAACGTGTTCTTTGTTTAAACGGACAATGGATCTTGTTTATTTCTGGCTGCTAGCGTTAGCGTTAGCTAGTGTAGCTAGCATTAGCAACATTGCTAACGTTGCTAACGCTAGCTACACTAGCTAACACTAGCAGCCAGAAACAAACATAGTTAGATGTTTGTTTTTGGCTGGTCCTGGCTTCCTTGTAGCTCCTGGTTCGTTTTCTGGCTGCAAGCGTTAGCAACATGGCTAACGCTACCGCTACCGATAGCTACTTATCCCTCTTTTGGTTGCGCAATGGATGACGCACTTCCTTTGTGCCGTAAATCGAGGCTTCATTCTCCCGGGAGATCGTACCCGGTGGCAGACAGAATTGCATAGTGAAAGCGAGGCTTATAGGGAACCAATCTAAACGCCGATGGTGTCATTATTCTATAGACATTACACTGTGCAATCAAGTTAAAGCAAAAAAGTTGTCTATAGGGTCTTTAACTGTAAAGTTTAAACCTCGATGCCCAGAAATCCTGTAAGGTGACATCGGTGAACTGCCACTGCCCCTGGCCAGTCTGCGACGCTTTACACAAAAGGATACCAAAGGGACAAAGAGAGTCAAAAGATGTAATGTTGGTGAGTCAAGCTTTCTCTGGATGGAGCGCGTTCTCACTGCTGTTCAGGAGACACTTTTGGATTTCACTTTCACAAGTTTAGATCCGTCACTTTGGGCAAATGGGGTGAATATGTGACATCTCAATTAGTGGGGATGGGACACTCTTCTCCATTGCGACCCCATTTTGCGATTCAGGCTGAAAAGCCATTTGTAGTTTTACATAAAAACGTTGCCCCGAGCGGGCTTTTAAACTTGCTTGATTATCTTTTCTTTTTTTCTTTCTGCGGAAATGGACACCGCAGACGGAAGAGAAAGATCCGTACCACTGTATCGTAATGAGCTGCATGAGTGCGGCACAAAGCCCGGCTAAAAACTTTCCCCGGGAGCCTGGGATCTCGACGTGCGGTTAAGCCTGAACGAGCATCCCCCCCCCCCTACCCCCCCCACCCCCATCTCACCCAAGGTCTTTGCTGAATTTGTTATTAAAAGTGTTGCTGAATGCAGCTATGCTCTTGACTCAGCAGCTTCATTGCAAACAAACAAAACACTTTCTTTTTCTCTTTTTTCTCTACTCTTTGCTACCCATGGCCTGCCTTCATCTGTGGGACTCTTTCCCTCCCGTTGTGCCTCACCTCCCTGTCTCTGCATATTGAAGATCTGTTGTTTTTGGGGGGTTTTTTTGCATGTGGAGGACAGGGTGGCCAGAAGAGGGAGATTTAATGTCTGAGTTTTAGACAATTAGTTGGGATGGTTTAGGATAAAGGCCTAAAGCTGTTAGAGGCAGGCAGTTTTTGCTTATAGCAATATCTCAGGTAGTAATTTTCAGTATTTTATTTTATACCACTGCTTAGCATAGATATGTAAAATGTATATATATGTGTATGCACACACACACACACATACACACACATGCCAATTTGAAGCTTTCCCCCTCTTCAGCATTTCCCTGTGATGGAGGAATAATTGCCTCAGTGTCATGGGAGCGGGGGTGCCAAGCTTGCCCTGTAATTGCAAAAGTGCCGCACACTTATCAGATCCAGCACACTATAAAAAGTTCTTTTTTTTTTTCTTTTTTTTTCTGTACATATGTAACGCAGCTAGAGAAATGTTATCTCCCGACTCATTTAATTGAACAGCGACCCCAAGATCCTGGCTTCGGCTAATAAAGCCCCTTTGAGAGCTTTGACACCCCGTCTACCTCAGCACTCCCTCCCTCTAAACCCGTACACCCCTCTCATCTCCCCTGGTGGACCGCTTCACCACAGCACTATTACTGCCAATCAGCAAATGCACCTGATGGCTTTGAAGAAGACTCTGCACAATTAGGCGCTATTAATACTGGGACACTAATCAGAAATGAGAGAAGGGGGGGGTGGGGGGGGGGGGACGGCATGCAAAAGAGGGCAGAGCGAGCCTTTCTTTTTTCTCTCTCTTTCCTGCCTGTCACTTCTTCAAATTCTTCAATCCTTCAATAAATCCACGCCTGCCTCCCTCTCTCTTTCCATTTGATGGGATACGTTTTTTCCCGCGTTTGAACGGATGGAATTTAATCGAACACAGAAGCTCGGATTATCGCGAGCTAGAGGAGTTGGGCTGATTCTACGTTCAAAGGTCCAGCCACTCACCGTGACCGCCCCTCAGCGACGCTGGGGACCTGTAGATGGAGATGGGCGCCGAGGAGGAGCGATGCCTCGTCCCGTGGAGGTGGTGCTGCTGCTGCTGCTGCTCGGGGGGCGTGTACGACGCCACCGCCCCCCGAGGTCCAGTGGCGGCGGCGGCGGGGGCCACAGAGTTGTCCGACCTCCTCGCCGACGCGCCGATACTTCCCAGAATCAGCCACCACATCCAGGCGGTCTGGTAGAGGAGAGAAAGCCCGGGGACCTGGCGGGAGCCCCCCTTCCTGGGACCCCGCAAAGGTAAAGCGCCCGCGGGGCACATGATCGAAGCCCGAAAGACTCACGCAGACGCACGGCACGGGGTGTCGTTCCACAGAGCGCCAGTCTCATGGTGGAGAAAACCCCATAATAAGGACCATCAGCCTCTCAGTGTGCTCTCCTCTTGGACCCGTCGCACTTAAGCTCTAACCGGACATAGGTAGCTCAGAGTTAGGTCCGGATTAGACAACCAGATGAGGGAAGAAAAACCCGGAGAGAAAGAAATCTTCACTGTTCTTCTCTTTTTATTGCCACTGCTACTTCTCAGTCTGGAGAGAGAAGTCTCAAATTCCTCTTTCACAATCCACTCCGTCCTGGGGAAGGAAGACAATCAAAGAAGGAGAATCCGCCCCGTGCTCATGGCTCTCGTTGCCCTTTTGGGGGAAAGATGAGCCTCCGATTGATCTCTAACTCGAAATCCTTAAAATGCGCACTCGCCCTCTGCCCAGCATCGAAATGTACCATGAAGACCCCGCGTGGATATGGAGCTCCCGTCTCTACCGGCGTTATGCCTTTTGCGCAGAACTCAGCTTGTTCAACCGTTTGCCAGCTGACTGGCTTCACCTTTGATGTGCTACCACTGCGTGTGTCTTTATCAGTCCCACAGACAGAGCGCTGCTTGTCCCTCTCTCTCTCTCTCTCTCTCTCTTTCTCTCTCTCTCACTCTCTTGCTCTCTCTCTCATGAATACACGCACAGGCAGCCTTGCAAAGAGAAGAGTTTCAAAGCCATAGAGAGAGAGACATTCTCACTGCCTGATCCTGTGCAACTTGAAGAGTAACTTGGTACCGGAGCGGCAAAGAAAAGAAATATATCCACCGGTCCGCGTTTTTTGTCCTGTCTTGTCTACTCCACTTTTTTTTTTTTTTTTTTTTCCAGTTTCACCTCCTGAAGATTTTCCGGATATCCGTAAAATCAAAGAACAACAGCAATAAGGAAAATCCCTGTTTTTTTCTCCTCCTTCTTTCAGGGACTGACCCTTTTTTGAAGTGGGTTCACAGTCTGCCTCATGCACCTGAACAGAGAGACAGCCGCGATGATCTGGATCCTAAAGCAGCCACAGCGAGCAATGCCACTAAGAGAGCGAGAGAGAGGGAGGGAGAGAGAGAGAGGAGGAGGAGGAGGAGGAGGAGGAGGAGGTGCTCAGGCAGATGGAGAGAGAGAGATTGCAAAGGGAAGGAGAGGGACTCAGGTGAAGCGTCGGGAATAGGAATAGGGGGGGAATGTGGGCGCGTGGAAAGATACAAATGGGCTGCCTAATGCAAATCCTGAATGAGCGAGAGAGAGTAAATGAAAAGAGGGATGGAGGGGAGGGGAGGGGAGGGGGGTCGGAGTGGCGAGGAGAGACGACCGCAGAGCGCCGAGCCTGTCGTTGTTGACGGTCGAGTGGCAGAGTGTGGATGAAAGAGAAGAGAGGAGAAAGATGTGGGAAACCGTGACAGCGAGTGAAGGAACACAGAGAACGCAGAGACTGGAGAGTGGTAAAAATGGCCCAAAAAAAAAAGGGAAAAAATAGAAAAAGCTAAAGAGTGAAGGAAAGAGACAGAGAGAGAGAGAGAGAAAAGTGGAGAGAGGGCAGAGCTGCTCGGCGGGGGAATCTGATTTATGGCTGGAGACGCTCCGCTGTACGGCTCAGCGGCGGGAAAAAAAAAAAAGCAAAGTGACAGGGGAATGATCTAAATGGAATACCTTTTGATTCTGCCGCTTTTACCGAGCCTCTGTCTCCCTGCCACCGCATTAGACGCATCGCACGTCTGTCCGCGGACACCGGCGCCTCCCAAAATAGGGGAATTACCGACGCTAACAAGTTTAAGGTACAACTCGGCCGCTAACACTCGATAGAACTGGGCTCGCGGAATCAAATTAGGGCAATGCCTTCCGAAGCTATTTTCGAGGAAAAACATTTGTGAGCGCTCAAGAGTTAGCCGGCTTGGTTGGGCAGCTCAAAACGTGGAGCTAATTCAATTCATGTCTTTCTGTTTTTTTGGGGGGTTTTTTTTGGCCGTTGAAATATTATTCAACCGTGACATGTCGTGCCCCATGCATAATTCAATATTTCTTGCATTTCAAAGACGGAAAAGGCAGACAAACAAAATGCCAGGGAATCCAGACCTCTGTTCATCTCTGGAACACTTAACTACTCCCCCAGTGTGCGAGAATGAGACAATTGAGACGGAGTGTGCGGCATGCAATTTAAGACTTATTGAACAGTCCGTGGGGGGAAGGCTCGTCTCCGGCTCAGTTTTGATAATCTCATTTTGAAATACTTAACGAACGTTTATAGGCTACCCAAGATTAGCGGCAATTCTCCTTGATTTGTATATTTTTATCGAGCGTGAATACCTTCACTTTAATATCGATGGCAAAGTTTTGCACCGGCGTCAGAGTTGCCGTCCAAAGTAGGTCAGCTACACACGGTTTGGACAAAAAGCGAGTTCTGCAGTAACCAGAAATTCCCGCGCATAAGTCTTTCGGCATTAATTCGGATGATAACAATAATGTATGCAGCACCACGCCATAGGGGGAAAGGCAAGGGAAGAAAAATTGCATCTCTAAAAAGGGTGGAAAGCCAATAACTGTGTAGGTTAAGTATCTTGAAAACAACCCACCGGAGCTCGAAAGGTGCTCATTTATCAAAATGGCTATTTTTCAGTTCCATTAAGCCCAGACACAACTGCTTCGTTGAATGCATTTGGATTCCGGCAATACCCAGAGACAGGTTTCTGTACTATAGCAGCAAAGGGAGAATATTTTGATTAGGAGACTGGTGAATTATGAAGATGATTTATGAAGCCCAATCATAAACATGTAACCGACTGAGAAATCATCCTTACATTTGAATAATACATGGAATGATTGCCAGTGTGTGCTAAAAGCCACTAATGGATCACCTGAATCCATCATTTGCATTCCCACTGTACTCTTTTGCTGTTCATATGGCCTCTTTGAGTAATTGTTTTGCCATCCATCAGCCATTATTTTTAATTGGAAATGTCAGTTGCACTGTGTGGCATGAGATGTGTAATAATTCCCACTCTATCTCTAAAACACATAATGCATACCATATCATTCAAAAAAAAGAAAAAAAAAGAAAAGAATTGTGAAAATACACACACACACATACAGAGAGACAAAGACAGAAAGAGAGAGATGAAACCTTAAAGCTGCACTAGGAAAGATTTTTTATGTAAAAATCTAGCTAGTCTTCTCAGCCTAAATCACCAAGCAGGGCTGCAACAGAGAAAAGCGTTCCATCCTCCGCTAATTGAGCCACCGTAGATTCTTTCTATTTTCCCAAATTAAATTCTGGTGTCGGGATGGTCACTGGTGGGCTGCCTAAAGATCCAGACATCCGACGACTAAAATCCTTCATCCGATTAAAAGATATAGTTAAAAATGACCAAGATCTAAAAAGTGACGGTGACGTGACTTGAAACAGTAAGAAAGTAGTCGGCTGGAAATGTTTTAATGTCCGGCCATCCGGCCGACAGCCGGCGCTTACTCTGAGCTTCGGTGACAGAATGTGCAGCAAACGGGAATGAATAATCGTGATGCGTCACGAGTGATCAATAAAAACAATAGAATGAAAAAAACAACAAAGTGGCTAGCGCAGCGAGCTAGCTAGTTGGCCGACTTCCTTCCTCACGCTCTGATGTATCATCTGGTGTTTCCCGTGTTTCCCCGAAGGTTAGGGGGTAAAGGGGATATGACGCCATTGACAGGCGACCAAATGAAACGCACCGTTACCTTGAATAAAATGACGGATTTCTCTGGGTTTGAACATTGTTGGAAACATTTGGGATAATGTAAGTACACAACTCAAAAAAGTATATAACATAGGTCTAGTCGTTTTTAGATATTTTAATGCGGAAATGTTACATATTATACCTTTAAGACTTAAGAAATTCTGAACAGCAGTGAGCGAACGTTCCATCCAGAGAAGGCTGGACTCACCAACATTAGATCTTTTACCTCTCTTGTGCCTTTGGTATCCTTTGGTATAAAGCATCACAGGCTGGCGCATCACAGGCTGGCTGGGTTGGTAAACATGAGCGCACGGTGTGCAGTTTACTGACGTCATCTAACAGGATTTCTGGGTACTGAAGTTGAAAGAGTTTTCAAACAGTTACCTCTCGCGGCCACTTGGAGCCGCCAACGTGCGGAGTTGCCTACTGTCGATTTGATTTCTCTCTGTTTCCTAAGAGGACATCAGGTTCAACAGAACACGCCTATTAAATATTTAACACATTCTCTAACTTATAAAACAGATTGAGTAGTATATATATTATCGTTCCATCTTCCAGCCAGGACAAACAAATCAGTAATGTGTTGCTGAATTGACAGAACTTTAATTCAACTTCTACGCCTGAATGTACTTTTGGATCCAACTTTAACTCAGTCATTACATCAAGTAAGTAGCAATCTACATGTCTATCTTCTCTCTCCCTGCCTTTCCGTCTCCTTTCTCCCCACGTCTCATCATCTTCCCCGTCTCTCTCCTCATCCCACCGCCGACCACTCGTCTTGCTTTTTTTTCCCCCTCGCTCTACCTTTCATTTACTGTAAACCTCCGACGCTCTCCACCTCCGTCTCGCTCTGCAGTAAAACAGCGGGAGGCCCTGTCGCGCGTCGTCTCGGCGCCTCCGACTCAGCCTTTTTTTGCGCGTCTCGACTGTCAATAGTCTCCACATCACAGGCGGTACAAGACTCAAAAAAACACAAACACTCCCAAAAACCTCCGAACTCTCTTTTGCGGCTCTGATCTCAAATCGTCACGCACCGGTAACATCCATTCGGTCACCAACACACACACACACACACACACACACAGCTTTCATCAACCAGTCACAGTGTCTCAGGATGTAAGGGCTGGTAATCTGGGCTCACTGGTACCTTACAGATAATAATGGATGGGACGGTTGAAGGGACCTGTATTAGGACCACCACCTCCAGATGCTCAAAGCTGCACTAGTCCATATGTGTAATGTCAAAATCCAGCTGTCTTATCAGTCTAAATCACAAAGTGGGTCTGCAACAGAGAAGAGCATCCCATCCCCACTAATTGAAACACCTTAGATTCACCCAATTTAACCAAATTAGATACTGGTGTCAGTATCGTCGTAGGTGGGCGATGAATCGAAACTTAAAAGCAAAATACAAATGACAGACTCGCCAACGATGGCTGAACCTGCTGCAAAAAGATTTTTTTTCTTCCACCATCTCCACCCCTACCAGCCACTAGCAAGTAGAAATTTAGGTAAGAGGACTGTGCAGTTTATTGATGTGTGATGTTTACTGATGATTTCTGGGAATACTTCTGGGAATAATTCTAACAGTTGTCTCCTGCTGCCACTTGAGGGTGCATTTTGGGCATTTAGCTGAAGCTCTTATCCAGAGAGTCTTTCAGTGAGTGAGCAGGCCATGGTCCAGTACGTTGCTGTTGCTGGAATTTAACCTGAAACCTTGTTGTTACAAACGGTCCCTCTAGCCACTAGGCTACCCTGCCGCCCCACTGGACAAATCCACCGCTCATATTCTCTCTTTTCATTTTTACCTCTGCCAAGGAGGTAAAAATCTGTGGGTGTTTGTCCATCCGTCCGTCTGTTAGCAGGATATCTCCAAAATTTGGGCACGGATTTGCACAAAACTTGGTATGAAGGTTGGTAATGGGCCAAGGAAGAACTGATTAATTTTTCATATTGAGTGGCGAAAAGGGGGCGTGGTGTTGGGCGTGGCACATCACCAAAAGGTGGCTGTCAGAAATGGCAGAGGTCTGTGCTCTACTGAACACATTTTCTAGTGTTAAGCTTGTAATTCCTTGTCTAGCTTTAGTTTCCTTTAAATGATTGATCGGTACCTGAATCCTGCAGACAACCACATTATAGTCTGTTGAAAAAAAATCCTCACATAACTCATCTGCTTCTCTTTATCTACATCTCCTCCTTTGTGATTGATATAGATTTAACAAGGGAAATCAATAAGGGATAATACCTTAGAATGTCGGTGCAATTCAGGAAAAGTGTTCCTAATATTTTGTATTTTCAGTATATAATCATAGTAGAACTTGTGTGATTTAGCTGTATTGCATTCCGCACTTTTCAAACATTTCAAAATGATCTTCATCTAGGCACATTAAATTAATATTAGGTCTCTCCTATAGCTTCTATAGCATGAGACTATACTGCTAAATCCATTTGTGATTTGTGAGGCTTCAATCTCAACGTTGTGGTGGGCATTTTGTATTTCAAGTTTGTTGGCTCCAGCTGAGGAATGTCTTTGACTGTTTCTTTTTTTCTTTTCTTTTTTTTTTTTTTTTTTTTTTTAGCCTGAGGGGATAAAGTGGGGAAGCTGAATATCATATCAGCTACATGAAAGAAAAATGCTAATCCTGCTCTCCATTCTGAAAGGTACTGAAAACTAGACGTGATGTTGAAAGTTAGTGGTGCAGCATAACAGCTACAGCTCATTTCTCAAGTAATTTGTGTGTTTCCCTCAGCTTCTGTTCCAATAAATCATACTGTTTCCAAAATAATGTGTATATACTCATCATGGGATTTGGGAATAAGTGAATGCATGGGGAATACAGTAAAAAAATAATTTTTTCAACAACATTGCAAGTGGTTGCATCATTTCATTTAGACTTGGTCCACTCACTTGCTGCAGAGCGTTTGAAGACGAGTTGAGTTTTACGAGAGCTGACAGGAAGTTAAAAGCATGTTAAACATGTGTCACTCATGGTGTAGAGGCCTGTTCAAACTGCACTATGTCCAATGTTTCAAACAAATAGGCATCCAGCATACGCAACAAATGGGATGCTGTTGGGCTTGTTACTAAAAAAAATGCTATTACTTGTTACTCACTGCTAAATTAATATTACTTATTACTCACTTAGAGCAGTAGATTGTTACACTACTCATTGCATTACTATTCTGTTATACCTCCAAAATTGGTGATTGCATTCTCTTTATGTAACTTATTTCTGTATTTGCACACTAAGCAAATTTTTATGACTGTTGTTGGCAGCTTTCTGCTCGTCCTTTCAAGTCCAATTTTCTCTATGACTTTGGTGTTGTGATTCTGTTCGAACAGATGCTTCAGGAGATTTGACACTGTATTATTTGGAATAAAATAATATATATATATATATATATATATATATATATATATGTATGTGGAAACAATGTTTTGTACATGCATATAAATTACAATTAACAACAATGTCCTTGTCATCCTTTGCTCAATAAAGCCAAAGGGGAGAGAAGGGAGCACGTCCACTCAAACAAAGCAAGCCTTTTTTTTTCTGAAATTGTTACTGGGGAATGTTTTACATTACTGTGATGCATTACTACCCACGCGTGGAGCGAGGAGACACAGGGAAATGTATAATATAAAAATATGTTGACACCAAAGCAGAAATAACAGTGAAAGTAACTCTAATCTTGAACCATTGGCTTTCCCAAGGAGAATCATTCTGAATGCTTGTGTGGATTTATAGCTATGAAGACTTAAAATGAATGCTTAATAATGTGAGACCTTGAAAAAAAAAAACCTTGACTAAGACCTCTGTGATTCTTTCTTTGGAATGTAATATATTTTCTTTGTCCATGTTACTCCAAGCATTTCACAATACAGCACATGGCTGAAGTAGCAAGGGTGTCTAACTATTGATGCCACTGACACTGACAAAATTACTCATTCTATGTATTCTCACAACATCAACAGGAATATATCTTCACAGCCTTAACAGAGACATCGAATCTAGCAGGTGCATTAATAGAGTTGCCAACAAAGAGAATTACAATCAATAGCACACTGACTGTTCATTAGTCTAGGAGAGGTTTAGTGGGAAAGGGAGAAGTCAAGGATGACCGTTAATGCCAAATGTGTTTATTTACAGGAGGTGCTGCGGACAAGGGGAAATATTTGACACAGGGAAATTCCTTGTTAATGAATGGCTTGGTTATTTTGTATGTTTCATGCTTTTTTATTTCTTTTTTTAAAGATTTATTTTTGGCATTTTATGCTTTATTTGTGAGATAGGAAGGTATGGGAGAGAGAGCAAGGGGAGGACATGCAGCAAAGGACCATGGGTCGGATTCGAACCTGGGTCGCTGCGGGAAGGCCTGAGCCAAATGGTATGCGCCCTTCTCGGTGAGCCACCAGGGCGCCCCGCTTTTTTATTTCTTTATTTATTTTTAGCACATTGTTTATTTAAAGAACTCCTGTCATTCTATAAATACTTTTCTTCTCTTAAATATAATTATTTTCATTTTTAATTCATTTTGTTTTTCTTAAAGGGCCAATGTATAATTTCTGGTCCAGTGCTGACCCCTATCGTTCAGCGATGTCATTACAATAACAAATCAAGCCTTTGGCCCCTCCTCCGCCCTCCTCAAGCACATGCCTGCTGCGAACGCCCCAACCCCTACCCCTCTTAAGACCTTCGCCAGTGTCGAGGGCGCTGGTTGGAGATACCGAGAGAGTTTCAGCATCCATAACAATGAACCTTATGTTTCATTTCTGCATTTTTTGTTCCACCCTCGCCGTGATTAGGATACTGACATTACCATGATTTGTGTTGTCTGTGGATTTCTATAAGACATCGAAGGTCAGAAGGTTGTGTCTGTTTTGTGTCCACTTGTGTTACAAAATATATATATACATCCCGAATTTACCAGAACATCCTACTGGTTAAAATATCAATAGCATACAAAGTAATACCCTAATTAGCCTGCCAACATTTTATCATGTTAACCAATATTGTGTTTAGCTAGCTCAACCGTACAATACAACAAAGTGTCAAATTCGGCTTTCCAACTTCCATTTTCAAACAATAATCAGCTCTGTTGTATAAACACATCTATAACTGTCATTTGATATAAAATCTAACAAGGATGGGCATTTGACATATTTTACAATGCTGATTTATGCGGGCGAACAGTAGATACCAGTGCCTACCTTGTAACATGAAAACAGAACTGGCTCTACGGTGGCCACAGATGGACAAAAGACTCAAAACTGCGGCAACAAACAACAATATGTGCCAAAAAGCGCAAGAACGCCCTCTACTGGCGATTAAGTTTAACTCACTTCCTTACACATGCACCATGAGCTGATCACTTAGTTTGACTCACTACCATTCAGCAACCCCTGCTGATATTTACTAGTTACATTATGCGTCAGTAAAGCAGAAATCTCACACATTTAACTTTTTGCATTTTCTTTCACACTTTTATGCCTTGTTACCTATCTCAGTTATGTATAACAGTTTAAATATCCATAATATTATACATAGCAAAATTGTCAGTGGTAATTTCACTTGGAGTGTAAAAATCTGTTCACACCTGTCACAGTTAATTCAACACTTCAGATAGTTTTGAGCCATATCAGCTCTACAAGTCGGCCAGACAAACTCCAATCAACACTGGTAAAAGCCACATAATTATCACTGAAAAATCAACACTTATTGACACTGGAAAATTTGCTGTGTATCTTATTCTTATTTATGCTCTTTTTTTAATCACTATGAAGCACTTTAAATCACTTCCTCTCTATGGACTATATAAATAAATATTGTTTCATTGATTGACTTGTGCCCTTTATTGCAAAAACAAATTTAAGTCAAACAGCCATCGCTTTCAAACAGTCACCAGATTGACAAATCTGATACGCTGCACCAGCTTTGAAGATAACTGACTTGAAAGGATGCCACCACAGCAGTTGATCACACAGAAATAGGTAATATATCAACCTGGTATCCCTCAATACGAAAGCTGCATACCACATTAAATTATTCCTCTATCTCCCAATGGCGTTCCACACACTGTCGATCCCCACTCAGTGTAAAACTTTGTCGGAAATCACTGAATCATCTCCCAGAAATGTTTCATTTTTCTGCCGTCCTGTTTTCCATGTGTCATTCCTCCAGTCTCCATGGACCTATCGTCATCATAATGAGAGATTAATTTGCTTTGACAGCAGCGATCCCATAAGGTCTAACAGGAGCCATGCGTGCCACTGAGAGAAAAGTGACAGCGCGTCAACCTATAATGTCACCAGTGGATACGCTGTCAAAGGCATCATTCCATTTTAATGATTTCTTAATGATTCTGTCTTATGGCGCATGCTGAACGGCATTTTTTCATGCTATTATAGAGACATTGTCCTGTAGACCAGAATGTGCATAACAAGGCACAGTATATCACGCTTGATGTCCATCTATACAATATGTACTAAGAGCCAAGTACACTTCCACACAGTACTTGAGTGCATACTTTGTGATGTGAGTGCATACTGTTGACAATAATGAGAGCATTTCAAGTAAAAAGTAAAATTGTGTGCATTTTGTATGCAAATGTATGTATTCTTTCTGGTCCAAATGCAGTAAACAAACATAATCACCCTCTCAAATATGTGTATTTCTGTCTCTGCTGCACTTATTCCTCCTTCTTTAACATAAACAGATTGAATAATGCTCTGCTCATTTCCTGGGACAAAAGAAGTACCGTAAAAACAAATTGCTCGGCGGATGACTACCTTCTCCGTTTTCCAACTGCTCAAAAGGCAATAGAAGCATTGATGTTCCAGCGTTGGCAACTGGTGATATACTCTTCTGTGTCGCATTACGCTTCCAAGCAAGTGTCCCAGCCATTTGGCTAATGTAGCAGATGAAAATTAATGTTTGGATGAGTACATTCCCAAATAATGGGCTCTCTAAACTGCAGCAGTTAATCACTCATAGATTTGACAGAAGTGAGGACAATCCTGAATATTGTTTATATTCAAATGCATATCTGATGGAGGGTAGCCAAAATGAGCCATTTGTGTAGTCATATTATGAGGTATTTGAATATTTTGGCACCTTACGATGCTTTCTATTAACTATTAACTTTCTATTAACTATTAACTCTATTATTAACTTGTGATGCCCCAGTCTGAAGTTGCTCCATTGCCAATTAGTAGGAAAACATGGTTGATTTTAATAATAATAAATAATACATTTAATTTGTAATGCACTTTTCATTAGACGCAAATCTCAAAGTGCTACAGAGTAAAAGAAAAAAACAGGAGCATGAGAACCGATAAAAATGAACCAACAGCAAAGATCATTAAGAACCACACAAAGGAAAAAAGCCTGATTAAAAAGGAAAAGTTTATAGACAATGCATAAAGACAAAGATAAAAAAATCTAAAATCTTAGTCTCACATTCATTGTCAGTGGAGAAATAAAATAGTCCTCATCATCAGGAGGAGGAGCAGACAGCAGAATCGCTATTTTAGGGTGGACTTTCCCTTTAATGTATCTCCATGTCTCACCCCGCTTACAATATTCTGGAGGAGCGCCATCCAAAATCACGCACTGTAAGTCTGACTGACAAAGTACAAAGTGAATGACGACAAGCTTCCCCCGGAACCGGATTCCGCCGCGCATAAAACAGAGAAATTATTTTCGGGCTGCCTCTCCGCCTGAGCCTCTTCAATCGCTCCCAGACCTAATTTGATCCGCGCGTGGCGCCGCTGTCACGCTGCGCCTCGAAATGAGGTGAGATGCTTGACCTGAATGAAGGGTGCGAGACAAGAATAAAACGGGAACTTATGTTTAATTTGTCTGAGCCGATTGTGAGCGAGCCGTCCCCCCCCCCCCTCGCCCCTGTCTGTTTCTCAGCTTTGTTGGAACTTTCCGTCGGCTTCACAATGGCACTCGAGAGCAGAGATATCTTTTGGAACTCGATTCGGAAAGGAGGAGAGGAAGTTGCCCAGAGACTGACACGATTATCAGAGCTCCGAGTGTGGCTCCAAGACAACATAACAACGGGAAGATCTTGTTAGCGGGCCGCTTGTGAAGTCCCCGGCTTCCGCTTGTATTCATATCGGCTCAGTCATTACATGTGCGTAATTGGAGGGCCGTACATGTCAATTTAACGGGGAAAACATCAAATGTCAAACAGAATTTGATGGTGCATGGTTATTCATCGATATTGGACTTTAAAAAAATCTACAGGTGTTTTGCTTCAAAGGGTCGGGGTTTCATGTTGGTTTGTGAGTTTGTAGGCGTCTCGCAGCTCGATTAGACAAGAGGAACCTTTTCTTTCGTGACCCCACTGCATGAAGAGGAGCGCCTTGACAGAAGATTAGACTCATTACACACCTTGATCCGAAAGAGGATTACATGATTTCACTCGAAGAAGCTGCAGAAGGCAACGTTTTATCAGGGCATGTTCAGGAATCCTGAAGTTAAATTCAATACGTTTTAAGACCTTTTTTAAGACCTTCTCAATATATTTTAAGACTTCGAGCTGTAACCGGTTACATCAGCGACACCTTTAACTTACATTTACTATACATTGATTGTGAGATTGCAAAGCTAAACAGTCTTAGTGTGCGATAACTTCTATGGACCACTGTATCAACACAACAGAATTCAGATAGGCCGGGAGGGAACAAAGCTCAAGAGAATAAATTGAGTGACTAACCCAAAGGCAAGGTTTATTAAAAGTAATAACAGTAACACGCTCACACACACACACACACACGCACACACACACACAACACGGTCATTAATAAAAATCTCTGTGGTGTTTGCATGCTTTGCTCTCTTTCCCATTCACTTTCCATAGTACTTTCCACTTAGTGACAGCCTACACAGAAGAATCCCAAATTTGACCAGTGCACAAGAGAGCGTCTCTTAACTTCCGGGTTATACATTACTGTTTCCGGTTGTAGTTTGTTGTAGTAGTTGTGAGGAGCAAAATAAATAAATTCACGCAAACTTTTAGCACACAGACTCTTTGGACAAAGAGGCTATTCACACTGAAAAAATAGCTACAAAATTTAATACCTCATAAAGTGGCGATTAAGACTTTTTAATACTTTTTAAGGGCCTTAATTTTCGCTAAATTGATTAATTACCTTTTAATACTTTTTAAGACCCCACAGACACCCTGTTTATGTAAAAAAAAAATCCAAAGTGGGGCTGTGACAGAGAAAAGTTTCCTCTCTAATCCCTTTGCTATCCTTTGGTATAAAGCAACTGTGTGCAGTTCACTGATGTCACCGTACAGGATTTCTGGGTATTGAAGTTCAGTTGCCTCTCGCTGCCATTTCCAGTGGATTAGAAAATCTCTGCTAAAAACTTATGCATGACTCTATCGGTTATTATCACAAAGGGGTTTTGCGGTATTTTTTTAAACACAGAGAAGTGGCGACCACTGCAAGGAATAGAAGGAGGGGGATGAAAAACAATTGCAAAGAGGATCGAACAAGCATCATGCTGTCAGAAATGAAATTCCCCGGGCCCCTTAAGGAATACCGTGGCAGAAAATAGGTTTACGGTCTGTTTTTTTTATTGGATGGCTATACCTCTCTCTCATTTGCTTTCCACTCTGCCACCTCTGGTTCTCTGGTCTGTGTCGTTCCTCCAGCTGCAGGTGCCATAAGACCGCGATTGCAAACTGGAGCAGCACCTTATTATTGCCTCAAAGTGGTATCAAAGGTTGTCATACCTCGCTCTCTTCCACCCCCCTCCCCCGCCACAGAGATATTTATCTGGCTTTCAACTGTAAACACACACACACACACCTCGGAGCCACCCGAGAACCTGCAAACAAAAAGCAAACTCCCCGGCGATACCATCTGTTATCTCTGCACAGACAGAGAAGTCAGATAACAAAAAAGGATCTAATTGATTTCCCTGGCTCCTTTTGTCTCCCTGTGCATGGTAATTGAATAGGCTGTTACTGTAAAAAAGATTAGCCGCTAGCCTTTGGATGTGATGGCTACTGTTAATGTTTAACTTTTCCAACAACTGCCTGATTCAGAGTAGGGCTGAACGATTTTGAAAAAATATCTAATTGCGATTATTTTGACTGATATTGCAATTGCGAAGTGATTTGCGGTATTAAAGGGAATGATAATTTTTACATCATTATTCTCATTTTCATTGAAAAACGTATTAAAATGATTATGGTGTGATTTTTGCGGGATCTGTACCAAACAAAGATGTTTTCTTAAGTCTGTAGAATATGATGTGTAGGCCAGGACATCTCTGCAGCATGACGATATTTCATTTAAAATGCTATTTTGACACATATTTCACCTTTAACAAATATTGCGCCTCCTGCGATTTGAAAATTGCAGTAGGCCATATTGCGATTTCGATAAAATTTGGATTAATTGTTCAGCCCTAATTCAGAGATATACTGTTCCAGACATTCACACTGGGGGCTGCCCATTACAACCACAGTTTTCTATTGTTGACCACTGGAAGCTGACCAGCACAATCACAGTTCTCTACTGGTGGCCACTCAGCAGCTCCACCAGAGCAGTTGGGGGTCGAGGTCTTCACGGGTCCAAAATGACGGACCCGAACCCTAATGGACCCGGGAAATTCGTTCCGAGATCCGATTGGACCCGATATATTTTTTTTGTTTTTGCCCGAGATATTACAGACCCGACCCGGTGCATGACCCGATTGACCATAATAAAACGTGGACCCGACCCCGTATGGGTCCCGGGTTGGGTCTCGGATCCTAGGGTCCGGGTAGACCTGTGAAGACCTCTAGTTGGGGGTTCTTACACATTCACTTAAAGGTTTAACACAAAAATCATACTGATGAGTTGTGAGGAACACTGGGTTCTGAATGCCTTATGGCACATATATGTAGGTATACATAATCATAACTAATCCACTTGCTTCAGTTGCTTTAGACTGCAATCTGAATGCTGTTATCAACTCCCAACTATAATCACCGTTCCCCCTTCCTGGTTTGATTGTAATGCCTGAGCACTTGTGTCACAACCCCTTATTCACAGTGTTTTTTGAAGTGATTATCATCAAAATAGATTTTTAAGCATGAACAATAACACTGTAACACTAAAAAAAAAAAATAAAAGTGAGATGAAAACAACTGCAGTACCCATCAAATCAATCAAAAACCGCCCATGACCTGGAGGATCAAACTTACACTGGGAAGAGGGGTTTTTCCAACAGTAACGCAAAGTAGTTGATATATCACTAGAGTTACATACATACATGATGCTGATGGGAGAAGAAAGAATAACGCTGAAAGTGCTTCTTTGTGTCTTTCCCAGTTTTTAGCACACTGGATGGCATCCAGTAAAATGACCTGGGCATAAAGGAAGATGGATGTAGGTGATAGCGGGCTATCAGTCCGCCCTGCCCATCACCTCGCCTGGGCACATTCATCACCCGCTCGGCCTGTTTGTTCTGCGGCCCGCGCATTAAGGGCCCTCACATTTGAATCCTCTTGATCTAAATAGAAATTGATTTATTGTCAGCGGTGGCAGGCGCCGGAGCTCAGCCCTGACGCTGGAAAATGTTTTCTGGCACTGAGCCCTTGTTTCTCCTCTCTCCAGCTCACATCCTCCTCATCCTGCATTGGGCCGCATTACTGTCGCTGTTGCCTTGTATGAGCTGCGTGTTTCTGCACACCGCTCTGGATCTGACACGACAGATTCAGGTTTTATGTATGAAGTAGCCAAAGAGTTCAGGCTGAAGACGGTAAGGTCACACTGTAGTAATGTGCAGTGATTTTAGGCACAGTGAAGTGGCATTCTAGAAAGGATGTTAGATAAAACAGACATAGTGCAGTTCACCTGATCCAGAGTTCGAGCGGGCAAACAAAGCTCACAAAAAAATAAAAGGACAATATCGGCCATATACATGGGCAAACTGATATATCAGTCTAACCCTTGTACATAATACAGGAAATTATATTACTAAGCTTGTAACGCGCTTGGTCGTGTCTTAGCTTACATTAGCTTTAGGGAAGTAGGTTGCTCCAAGATAGCATGACAGAGCCAGACGGCGTCAGTACTGGGATTTCACACATGTACCACTTTATTCACCTGTACTTGTCAACCGTACAATGCCTGGTCTCTACGGCACTATAATCTCTCAACATACATGTAGATTGATATAGTTTAACACGTACCAAATCGTTACTGAAGAGGCAAGCTACTCGTCGGGAGACAGACTGGGAATAGAACTCAACCTGTTGCTGTAACTCAGTCTCAGTAAAACAAGGAGCGCCACCCAGTGACTTAATCTGTTACTGCAACAAAACAATGTTCCAAAAGCATAGTAGGCATATTTGCAACTGTTACAAGCTGCTCTCTCTATATTAGAGAGTTCGGGCCACATGTAAAAATTCTGAGAATAAAGTCAGAAATCTGAGAATAAACTCTGACTTCTCAGAATTCTGACTTTAAACTCAGAACTCAAATACATTTTTCATATGTGGCCCTAATCTTCTTCCGTACTATATCATATTTACACTACCAATGGCTAAAAAGAGGTTATGTCACACACAGTCAAAAACGCCCTCTAGAGGCCATCTGATGAAGCGCTTCATCTCACTAAGCGTTGCCTGACTGACTGACTGACTGACTTCCTGACTGACTGACTGCCTGACTGACTGACTGCCTGACTGACTGCCTGACTGACTGACTGACTGCCTGACGTGAATTTGCCTTGTGATGCCCTCGGCTGCACCGTGGGAAATATTTAAATTTAATTCCAATCAAATGACAGCTGTCATTATGGCAATACTGTGCTGTCACCTCTAATGTGTGGCTATGAGTGGATGGACCGGGGTGGGGAGGTGATGGAGCGATCACTATAGAAACAAGCTGCTGTGACTACTACCTGCTGCTCCACGGAGTCTTTTTTTAACACGCAAGGAGCACTGATTGGTGCTAATCAGTGGTCAAGTGAATAGAGTGAAGGGAGGTGCTAAGTGTGTGTGTGTGTGTGTGTGTGCGTGTGTGTGTGTGTGTGTGGGCCAAGATTATCAAAAACTAAACTAAAATAAAGTAAAAATATAGGTGAAATATGGAAGTCTGATTCTCTTGGTGGATCCAAATAACTAAGTTTCCTCTCATGTTCTTTTTCTCATGTGTGTATCTCAATATATTGAATTTTTTTTTTCACCACAATCCTTTTTCTAACTTCAACCATTTTTTTTTTCTCCTGTGGCTTTATGAATTCCACTCCTGCTGGCTGCTGCTCTGTCTATTCCAATCCTTCCGCTTCTTCTTTAAACTGTTCCAATCCATACACCCTCTGGTGACGATGAAATGGAATTTGAGCCTCAACACATTTGGTGAAAGTTTATACGTTTATAAAATTCAATATTGAATTCAATCTTTCACAACGGTATAGAAGTAGTATTGAAATTTCAGTTATCATGACAACACCACAGCAGGGGTGGATTGACAAAGAGAGAGAGGAGAAAGATGGGATGGACTTTGGCTTTAACATGCCTTAGAAAGCAAGATCCTGGATTCTAGTCTATCTGTGGTGTTATATGCTGTTGGATGAGTTGAGAGAGTGGGGGAACAAAAGCTTTTAAAGAACCCATATCGTGGAAAACTGGATTTCCTTTGCCTCTTTGATTATAAAGGAGTTGGATGGTCTATCTAAAGATGGTGAAAGTATCAAAACGCACGGTCGGCAACTAAATCCACACAATCCATATTAGAAAAGCGAGCCAAAGAACAAAGGTTCGCTCATTATCATTTTTGTAAGAAATAATAGACTAACAAAGTGTTTTTTTCAAAGTGGTTGAGCGGTTGTCATTGTTTATTACCGGAGAGTTTTCCCTACCTGTAGCTTCCGGGCCGCGGCGTCTCACGTTTCACTCTCGAAATGGTTAGCCAATCGGAACAGAGGGGTCGTTAATATTAATGAGCCTTAAAGACACAGCGACAGAAACAGCCTGTTCTTGGTAAGGCTCAGAGAGATGCTGGAAAATGAAAGTGTCAAAATGGAAAGTTGGAGAATATGGGACTTTTAAGGCATCATGGTCTTCAAGAATTCAATAGACCAATCAGCTCTATAAACTGATTTTCTCATTTTCTAATGACATCAACATCATTCAATCGTGAGCTTTACTTTCATGCCAGCAATCATTTTGTTGGAGAAGTTGATTTCATATCGCCTCATTTTGGAACGAAACTTAATTTCAAAATAAATTGACTACAAGATTGATTTCAGTACTCCTGTAGTCTTTCAACTGTTTGAATTTGTTTCTGGGTTTGGCTCATTCAGCCTGGCACAATGAAACCAATTAAATTGTTCCAAAAGTTTAATCCTTGCCCATCTGTCGCTGTAATAACTGCAACCAGAATCCAACTATCTAAGTGAACATACGTTGGCACCAATTGTGTTTGCCCTTCCAGACGTTCATTGAATCAGTTTCTTTCACCTTAAAACGCGATCGGTACTGTACGCACTCCTGTGCTGTTGCATTATAAACGGTTGCTTCCATGTCAGATGGCCCTCTAAGTGCAATTGCGTGTTCAGACCTCAGCGCTCAAACATCTACAGAGGAGTTCAAATTTCATGAGCCGTGTGTCAGCTTGGCTTTTAACCATCTGTCCGGCGCCTCCCTCCCACACTTACTCATGTTAACCGTTGAGAACAGTAGGGAATGGGCCAGCAGGAGTGGAGTTCTCTTTCTTTTACAGGCCTTCTGTTGTAAAACAGGGCTGGACGGGGAGACGAGGCGAGGCGACTACATCTTGCTAAATAAAGGATGAGGTAATAATGCAAGGAAGTGGTAGAGAGAGCCCATTTAGGAGCGTCCTTCAAATATTTATCATTGTCAGGCTCCTCAACCATGTAACCAAAAAATATGCACACATTGTTGTATAGATTGTGTCCCTCCATGGCACCCATATCAAAACACCCTGCTTCTGCAGGGTATAGCTTGGTTCTCATCATTGCCAGCAATGTTAAAAATCCAACTCTCTGTCGCCCATAACTCTGTCTGTGATCGCTTATATAGTGTTTCAACATAATGTACAGTGGTGGAAGAAGTACTGAGATCTTTTACTTCAGTAAAAGTAGCAATACAACAATGTAAAGCTACTCCATTACAAGTAAAAGTCTTGCATTCAAAATCTTACTTAAGTAAAAGTATTGGCAGGGAAATGTACTTAGAGTATCAAAGTAAACGTAGTCATTATGAGAACTGTCCCCATTTAGAGAGTTATATTTTCCATAAACTATTGGAATATTAATACTGATTTATTGACATACATGTACATGTAAGCAGCATTTTAAAGTTGTCAACGTGAAGCTAATCTTAACAATGTAGCTATACTTTTGGGTAGTCTAATCTGTAACAATGCTATTTTATAGTTATTTTATAAAGATGATCAAATGTTTTAAATATAAAATATTGATCTGAAAAGTAACTAGTAACTATAGCTGTGAAATAAATGTAATGGAGTAAAAAGTACAATATTTCCCTCTAAAATGTAGTGGAGTATAAGTACAAAGTAGCATAAAATGGAAATACTCAAGTAAAGTACAAGTACCTCAAAATTGTACTTAAGTACAGTACTTGAGTAAATTTACTTTGTTACTTTCTACCACTGACAATGTATAACACAATACAGGTGTTGGCACTGGCATATCTTTCTGTTTCTGTAATTGTGATCGAGAGTCACAAAATGCTAACTGGCTAACCAAGGCTAACGCTAATTTCTGTGCTGTTAGCATGTTGGGCAGTCGTCTGACAACAGAAACAGATATGGCTGTGACAACACCTGTATTGTGTTATACATTATGTTGAAACACAAACAGACAGACAGAAAGTTGGCTTTTTAACCCTCTAGACCCCATAGTGCCCGAGAGAGCCCGTTCTATATTTCACTATAGCGCCCAAGAGCGCCCGTCATTTTAGTTTAAAATGTACCAAAAACTGAAAATCAAGTTATGAGCTTTGTTTTACATATACTTCAAGTTGTTATCTATGAACCGGAACCGGAAAATATACTATATGGTGACACTGACACATTTGATTTTCCCCGGGTTTAATAATTGTCCTCCAGCGGTAGATCTGAAAATGGCTCCGCCGGCTTTTAAAACCTTCTGGAAGCTGTCAGATTGTGCTGTGAGACAGAACCTGACCCGCCGTGTGTAGTGGAAAGTTACGAAGACATTGTGAGTTGAAGTCTTTTGATCGAAATCGCTTGTTCTTGCTTGATAAAACAAGACACAAGATCACCTTCACTAAACAACGGGACCTACCTGGCTCTCACCGCCGCAGACGGACGCTGTTTTCCGGGAGGCAGTGCGCCGAAGAGTCGGTAGGAGGACTGGCCGGGTTCTGGCGACTTTTATCCATATAAGTTTGGCGACTTTTTCCATATTTGTTTGGCGACTATTATTGTCTGATCTTATTACTGCATGGGTTGAAGCGCTGGTGGTTTTGTATGTACTTTGAAAGCTTATTGTTAGCCAAGATAGGATCTGTTTTGTTGTCATACTGTGAATGTTGACTGAAGTAATGGACACCCTTGTTACGGTTATTTGTGTACTGTATAACCCTGTTTTTAGTGGAGAGTGAGAGCTCACTCTTTTGTTTGAGGATCTGTGTGCTCACTGACAGGTGCCGGTTGTTCCAGGTGGATTGGTTTTCCTCCAGTGACGTGGCCGCTGCGGACTGGCCGATCCAGATGCCGGCCTATTTAGCTTCCGTGTTTTCGAGGAGACACCGAGGGTCGATGCTGGCAGCAGAGCCTCGTCCCTCCTCGTCCTCCAAACTTTGTTAACCTTTTTGAACTCTGTGAAACTTTGGGTGTTAGGACCGGTGATCTTAGATAACCTGTTAGCTTAGATAACCTGTTGTTAGTCTGCTGTTAGCTTCAGTGTTAACGCCAACGTTTTTAACCTTTGGCTTGTTGGTTTGCTGTTAGCCTAGCAATGCTAAAGTTTTTCTATACACTGTGAAAATTGCCCAGACCTTGTATATAACTTAGCCTGAAGCAGTAGGGGTGAATCGCCGTTTTCTTTTAAACCCTGTTTCTTCCTCTGTTTTTGTTTAGTTTAGGGAGTTAGGTTTAGTGAATGTCTTTTGTTTGTTTCTTTTGTTCACTCAGGGATTAGGCAGAACTCTGGTCTTTGGTTCACCCTGAAGTCCAGCTTCATAGACTGTAGGAAATAATGTCCAGTCTAGCTTCCTTGTCTGTAAATAACGCTCACTTTGTGTAGCAATAAATTGCTCACTTTTCGCATTCCTATTCGCTCTCTGTTTCTTGTCCTTGCGCTCTCTTTCCCCTAGACCACGGCGTAACACCCTGCATCGCCTTGCCATGTATTTGGTACCAAATTAAAGGGGAAGTTGTGTTTTTTTACATGGAAAAACCTCTGATTGTCAGTTTCTTTTTGTTTTTGAGATATAGCTGTTTGTTTGGAATGAGCAAGAAAATGCTGATTTAAGTGAGAATTCCCAGTGAACCGCAGCAACATTCGAGAATTCTACTGGGGTCTAGAGGGTTGACATTACCCCGCGGACGTACGACAGCCATGTTTGTGAAAAAGGGGGTCTGTATCACACGGTATAGTATGTGTGTGTTCAGTGTTTAGGCTGACAGAGTTATTGAGCCGAGGCCTGTTCCTCCTCTGCCTCGGGGCGTTGTGGTGGCGGTCGAACACGTCGATGGAATAAGCAGAAGCGATGTGACTGGTGTAGCGTTTATCGGTGAACCTTCGAGATAGAACTGTAGACCGCCTACCAGTCAATACAGCTTAGGGTTGGGAAGGGGAGGCGGCGGAGGCGGGGTGTAATAAACGCCTCAACGGCTACCGCGGGAAGACACAGAGGCGAGGAAGGGGACAATTTTTCTGGGAAAGAGATTACGGCGGCGGGGTAATCCTATTAGCGTTCTTCATATTGTTGTTCAGTGCTGCGTTTGCTGCCTCGCCATAGGAAAAGGTCATTCTCTTCGAGGACAGAGCCGGTCCCCGCTCGTTGTTTTCTCCCACGCTTTTCTTTTTTTTTTTATGACTATTATTTTTATTTCTTTTTTTCTGGATAACGAAGCCTGACTCAGCACTAAGGCGCATTAGAGGGGAACAACGATAGCGAGGAAGACAAGCCTCTAATCTGATAGCTAACGCGGGGAAATGACAGCATCTGCACGCGTGCGCGGCAGCAATGGATACACAAGTGCGCGGACTCAAGCACACACACACACACACACACACACAAGCGGCAACTCTTTCTTTCTCATCCACACACACCGGGAGGCGCACCAACAATTACACAGCGCCTAATCTCCATATATCCTCCATAATGAATTAGTAGGGGAGTCGGGGAAGATTTGTTTACATTTAGATCCTGGCAAGAAAAAAAAAAAAAAAAAAAATGCAGCATGTCTACATTCACAGCCCATTTGGCAGCGATATGAAACTTCACAAGCAAATCACCTTGTGTTTTCACAGAGGCAGGCAAGCTCCGCTGCACACAAGCGCCTCTCCAAAAAAATGAGCTGTTCGAGGGAGAATTCTCTGTGCTTCATTTGCCTTCCTTTATGCTATCGCTTAGGTTTCAATTAAGCAAAAGATTCACAACGCCTCCCCCCTCCACTCACTCACTCACACACACACACACACACACACTTTTTTCCCTCCATTTTCCTCTCCACTTTCCCTCCCAGATGACAAAACCCCTTTCTTGAACACTAGCAACTGAACCGTGAGCTGGCGTTTAATACCTTTCCTCGGGTTTATGGCGGGTGAATCATTACCCGGTGAATTTTTTTGATTTATTTTTTTCATCATAATTTCAGCCGTAATATGTGCCATTTGAATTGTCACACTGGGTGAAATATTAACACGCTGAGACTCAATTCCAGAACCATTTTTTTTTGCTCACCATGTGGTTGACAGTGATTCATTTAGGACGGTTGATTCTGTGAGCGAGGCGAAGATGGAGAAGCATGTACCAAAGCTAAGAGCGCCTGTTGTTTTTGTTGCCTCTCTGATACTATCAATGATTGTTGGCTGAGATCTATTGAAGGCTCCTTATTTATTCACTGTGTACAAAAGGAGCATGTACCATCGTGGTATTTCACCTTTAGAGGGCCTTCAAAAAGTTACCAGAATACTTTTGAGCCAGATTGCTTTATAGAATCCTATAGAAAATCTGTGGACTGTCCTAAAGAGAAGTGCGCACAGGAGGTCCTCTTGCAATTTCAGTGAGCTGTAAGTGTGAAAAAACATCCTAAATCCAGATGTGTTAAGTTTCAGAGGTGTGACCAAGTCAACTTTGCTCGAGTCCCAAGTCAGTCTCAAGTCTTGAGGAACAAGTCTCACGTCAAGTCCCAAGTCTAAATGTAGAACACCAAGTCAAGTCCATGTCATTAATGTCAAGTCTCAAGTCTAAATGTAGATTACCAAATCAAGTCCAAGTCAAGTCCATGTTATTATGTCAAGTCTCAAGTCTAAATGTAGATTACCAAGTCAAGTCCAAGTCAAGTCCATGTTATTATGTCAAGTCTCAAGTCTAAATGTAGAGCAGCAAGTCAGAACAAATCAAGTCCAGTATCAATTTAATATCTTAAAGAAAACTAAATATCTAGGACTTTTCAATGCAATATGGTTTTAATAGGATAAAAACTTGGTAAGAGCATCATGAGTTTGATTTCTATAATCAAACAAGTCATCAGAGTACAAGTCAGAGTCAAGTCCCAAGTCACCAGAACCCAAGTCAAGTCAAGTCTCAAGTCTTCTCTTTATGCATCAAGTCAAGTTTCAAGCAATTAAAACTGTGACTCGAGTCTGATTTGAGTCCAAGTCATGTGACTGGAGTCCCCACCTCTGGTTAAGTTGGTAGAGACTTTGCCAAATATAGTTACCACTGTTATCTAAGTATTGATATACTTAGTGTTGGTATACTAAGTATTGATTGATGGTGTGCACACTTATGCGACAAATGTGTTTTATTTTTCTATTTTTAATACATTGTCAGAAATTATTTTGTTGGCTGCTATAGCCAAATGAAAGTCAAATTAATTGGTTTTCATTTCAGGCCTCAAGCCAGCAAATTCTAGCAAATTTGAAAGGGTGTGTACATTTCTGATATCCACTGTATGTATAATATTGGGCAGCTTTGCACTTTGGCGGCCCCACATGGCAGTGAGACGTAACTGTTTGAATTGGGGACTTCATTACCCAGAAATCCTGTAAGGTGATGTCAGCTAAATGTCTTTTTAAAAATCTTGCCTAGTGCAGCTTTAAAATACACAATGACACATTTTGGTTGATTCTAAAGTCTCATTATTTTTGCACCAGTAATACCAGTAACATTTTACTCCACCATCATCTCATGTTACCCTCTTTAAGTAAGGCAGTCTTGGTCACAGTTTGTTTCTCAAGTCAATTCAGGGAACCAAATGAGATCGTAACATTGCCCTGCTTCCTCCCTATAATGAAATAATACCAGAAACATAATGACTTTACACTTGATTGAGCCTCACATACAGGAAGAAAGCAATTAATTGTTGTCAGACTTGCTGGAGAAGGAGCCATCATGGTCTCCGCGGGCAGTGTGTGCGGTTGTGTGTGTGTGTGTGTAAGAGGGAGAAAGAGTTGATTAACCCTTTTCAATTGGAGATATTACCTGGTATGTGGTGCCTAGTAATGTTTTTACCGTTTAGCAGCATCTCCAATAAAAGACATCGCGCTGTCATGATTTTAACACTAAGAGTCCTTTTATGGGTCATTTAATTCTCCCTCAACACAATTTGACAGACTGTTGATTCGCAAATGCACTTAACAGGCAGCACTGTGCAAATTATTCAAATGGAGTTGATGCAGCCTTTTAAAATATTGCAACAGTGAAGTTAAGGATAAAACAATGTAGGGAATAAAATCGTCCACAGAAACACTTTACTTGTAGTCAATTGTGATGCATTGCAAGTAGATTATTTGGCCATTATAAACATACTGTATATATGTTTTTTTATTATTTTTTTATTATTATTATTATTATTATTATTTTTGATTTTTACATTTTTTGCGCTTTGTGTTTACATCATATTCTGATAATAATAATTATCATGCACTCATAATGTGCTTAAATTGTGCGTATGATGCCTTATGAGCACCACTTCAATTACCCTTCCTATTCTTTTCCTCCATTAGGAAAACCAAAAATTACAAAATCTTACATCTGCACCAACGTGAAATCAACCGCTCACCACTAATCTGACCTGAAACTGTGGGGCAGGACCGCCTCACCAAGGTCTGAGATAGAAACAAACAACAGCTTGTACATTCGGATGTTTTGGTTTTACACATCGATGTCCATGTCTGAATTATAGATATGCTTACAGTAAACCATAAATGTTGAATATCTCCGATCTCTCTCCAGTGCCTTGTTGAAAACATACTGCCTCCCAATTCATTTAAAGAGCTGAACGGCCTCACATAGGAACACACTACCTGCGCGGCTTCTGTAAATGTTGCATGTGCCATCTGATGCTGCCGGGTCCCTGAGGAGCACTTGAGCGAGGGTATAAACGCGGACAGCTGCATATTTAACAACTTTATTTCACACTGTATTGCACACCGAGGACTTGCCGCTGTTTCACGGCGGTTTGTGCTTCGGTGCGTCGCCGCTCTCGCTTTGCGCTGATGTTTTATGATTCAGCCCTGAACCGCAGGGTTACAAGGAAAGATTCATGTGTTCCTGTCACATTTGTGAGAAGCCTTATGGATGTATGTGGTCATAGGCGCCTGAGCAATGGAGCAAGTGGAGCAAATGCATCCCCATTATTCAATTAGGGGGAGCAAAGTTATGGTTTTGCTACCCCAATTTTTGTCTTTTTAAAAACAAACTTATCATCATACAGTCCCCGCAATCAGGTGATTATATTTAAGCAGCCTATATCAATGATCATTTTACTATTTTCAGCAACTGACAAAAACAAGTAATGAAAAAATCACACAGTTTTGGGCCACCCTTTGAGCTGGTTCAGTCGAACCCGTCGCTGATCGTTTGCCACAGCATGCTTTGGCTGTCAATCACAGTCTGTCAATGAATCCACACAGGAGTCTGTTACAAAGGTAAGAAACATGCCATTTAGCTTAACTGTGATCATTGACTAAAAAAAGAACATAGGAAAACTTTGCCAGCCAACCAAACATGTTTAATATTATCGGAAGGTAGGTGCGCTCTCTCCAGCACCAAACAGGAAGCAGAAAACCGGGTAGTTACTTTGGTAACGGCCCAAAAAACTCCTCAAATACCATCACAAACACATGATAGACGGTGAATTAACAGTGTTATGAGTCTGTGTTTAATTCGGCGTGTATCTGATCCCCCAACCTGCACTTATGTCAGTGAGAAATCTAATTTTTCAAACGGTTCACCTCTCATTCCCACGGTCTTCTCCCACTAAAATAGTGCAGCTAACCAGTGGAGGCTGGTAGCGAGTTGAGGCGACAAAATCCAAAATGTAAAGTTTGTACGGAAATACAGTTTATCTTTATGGATTATATTGATGCCGAATTGACAAGAAAACTGTCTACATATGACGCCTTTTATCTTGTGTTTCTAGAGTTATGTGTTTTTAGGGACACGTAAGTTTCAGTTTAATTCAAACTGCTAATATGTATATCTTTTAACATTTTGTCACCACTACAGAAACACTAGGTAACTGCTAAAGTATGATAAGGTTGTCTGACGTTGACTGCTGTCAGTTATTGGTTTGATTAACGGTTTAATAATGTGTGTTTGTATTGATTACTGACGGTGGCTGATCAGGCTAATTATCAGCTAATTGTACTCAGTTTCTAACGGCAGTATGCTACGGTAGTATACTAATCTAGACTAGTGCAGGTGGCTGTTTCTTGACTTAATCCAAGAGGTTAGGTGGTGTACAAATGCAGGACATTTGTTTTAAATTACAATTGTTTTTCTGGGGGAGGACTTCCAGATCCCCCCGCCAATTATGTATCTTTCCAAGTTTGTGCCCCCATGTTAAAACATAACCAGGCGTCCATGTACGTGGTTGAACAATGACTGCACATAAAAGGCAAAGCAGACATTGCCATGACTATTAACCTACTGTAGCACCTTAAAAATCTGAAAGCTACATGATTGAATATTCATCTTTTCACTTTTTGATGCAATTAGCGTGACGTTCTCCCAATTTAAAAAAGCCCCTAGCCAAACTGAATAGCAAATTGACAGCTCTACCACAACATTCCATAGTTGAGCAGCCATTTGAACACATCTGTGATGCAAACTGTAATTACATTTAACATTTAGAAGCTCACCAATATATATTTCAGTTCTTGCCACATCAACTAAAAATGCCAGCGCTGTTCCATGGAGCAATTATGGCGTCAATTTTGTGAACCCTCCATAGGACTTTAAGCAGTTCTGCCTCTCAAATGCTTAAAATCGAAGTGCACTAAGGCTACATATTGATTGACAATTGATTACTGAGCCACAAATGAGCATAATTAACATTTTAGTGTCAGCAGGCCAAACTCAAATCACTGTCTTTCCGTTCAATCCAAACCTGAGCAGTGCGCTTCAGTACGCTTAGACGCCAAAGAGTTATGTGCCAGATAAAGAATTAGCTGGAGCCGGAGGAGTGTTCGAACCTTGTAAATTTGTCAGCGATGACGGGAAATTGAGTCTCGATGGAGAGGAAGTGTCCCATTAAAGCCGAGTGGACTATGCATCTCCTGGGCCAGCTGTGTCACTCCTAATTGACCAATCACCAGCGGCGAAGTCTCTCTCTCTGCTGAGGGGAAATCCGAGCGAAGCCGCCATGCTCGGTGTAGATCTCAGTACCCATTTTCTAGCAGGAGGAATCAAATTTCTCCGGCGACAACTTCATCAAAGGCAGCGTTTCCTCGTGTCGAGTCTCTTTTAAAAGGATTCAATCTCGCCGACACCACCGTGCTCCTTTTCAACCCCACCGGCTGTTGTAACTTTACGGTCACGGTGCCCTCTTATTACCCACAAGGCCTCTCCCCTGCACAGAGAACCCCCCCCCTGATTGGTCGCCGCGGTCTCTCCGGCAAACAAAAAGGCCTCGAAAGTACTACGGGGCTATCCAAACAAGCGCCGGAGAAATCGATTGGGTTGCTGAACCGCGGAGCCCCCGTTCTACCTCGCTGTCTGCCGGGGGCAATTGGCAGGAGAGATTCGAGATGGAGCTGGAGAGAACGGGACAAAGGTGTATCCCCGCAAAGCCACTTAAAAGGTTGAAAGGGATCGTAAAAAAGTGTGGAGAAATTTTTAAAAAGAAACAAAAAAAAGTTTATTTCATTTTGTCATGGAATTAGATTAGATTAGACAGCTTTATTAATCCCCAGTGGGGAAACTCATTTGCCACCAAATCAACTCATACAGACAACAAACAGTATAGACATAGCATTCACAGTACACAACAAATAGATAACACCATAAAAAGCCATTTGAGACATGATTAACAGCTGAAAGGTGCTATGGAACTAGACCACATCTAGAAGTGACCATTAAAGAATCTGACCGCTGCTGAAACAAAAGACCTTCTGAGTCGTTCAGTAGAACACTGAGGCATCACTAGTCGCTCACTGAAAGAGCTTCTGAGTCCATTAAAAACACTGTGTAATGGATGGCCTTCAAAATACAGAACCGCTTTTAGTTTGGCCCTTGTTCTCTTTTCTACAGTGACCTCAAGTGAGTCTGGGGTAAGGCCAATCACTGAGCCAGCCTTTCTGACCATCTTATTGATCCTGTTTTTATCATCTGCAGTGATGCTGCCCCCCCCCCCAGCAGAGCACAGCATAAAAGAGGACACTAGCTAAGATTCCCTGATAAAAAACATGAAGAAACGTCTTGCTAATATCAAAGGATCTAAGCTTCCTCAGGAAGAATAGTCTTGAATACAACCTCAGTATTTTTCCAGTTTAATTTACTGTCCAGGTATACGCCAAGACATTTGTAAGACTGGACAATTTCTATCTGCTGACCCTTAATCATCACTGGGAAGACCTCCTCCTTCTTCCTTCTGAAATTACCTCTTTGGTCTTCCCAACATTCAGTTTTAAAAAATTTGCATCACACCAGCTGACAAATGATTCAACCTCTCTTTTGTAGGCCAGGTCATTGCCTTGGTTAAGTAAACCCACGAGGGCAGAGTCAGTTCATCAGTGAAGTCTAAAACAGCAAATGTCTGCACTTGGGGGCTTTTCTATTGGCAGCTGTTCCCAATGACGGGGAGCGGGGAGTGTTTGATGGAGCGTTTGATGTGGGGTGTTGTCGTTTTTTCTCAAGAACAACAAGTTTTGGCGTCTTGGTGTCGTCGTGGGCTTGGACTCAGGTGTCACGTTTTCTGAAAACTCCAGTGCCCCTTCTCTTTTATTCTGTCTTTTTATATACTCCCTTTCCAGCCAAGATTGCATATACAATGCTAGTAGTTCGTTAATGCTTAATAAGCATTAACTAACCCTTAATTAACAGTTAACTAATGTGTCTGGTAATAATTTACTAATGGTGTTCATGTTAACTAAGGTATTAATTTATACATTATTTAATAGTTTAGCAGCTTTCCTCTGTTGATTTGCACGTTTTTCAACTCTGTAGGATTTGCAAATGGCACTATAGGTCGACAACTGTTCAAAATGCAAGCAAGTCCGCTTATACATGAAATTACAACAGCTGCACGTGTCACGCCAACCTTGTGCTTTGCATTACATTTACACAATCACACTGTATCTGAAAGAGGAAATCACTCTAACCCCTAGAGTAGGAGAAGAAAAAGCGATGAAGTGATGAAGGGACTTTATATGACGATCCATAAACACGGCTTTGCCCCTGACACTATTAAGTTACTGGCATCTTGGAAAACTCCACTTTCAACATCGCTTCACCGACGCTGGTCAATACCTGCAGAGAAGCTGCGGTAACGATAAAAAGATGACAATACCGAAAGATTGAAATAGCCACCAATTCAGCAGCTCTGCACACTTTCAGATGATGATTCTTCTCCATTCACCCACTGCCGTCACCCCACACACACAATAAAATCATCCGACAAAAACATAAAAAAAATAAAATGGTACTCATAGCAACAGCTGGCAGGTTGGATGTTCTCTTTTTGGAAACACCTTGTAACACCGCATTATGTAATAACTCGACAAAATGTAATACATTTTCACTTCGTTATGTAATAACACCCGCATTTTGTAATAATCTGCCACATTTTACACAGCCTGAACGCAATATGTAATAAATGTGATGGTCTTTTTGGGGAGCTCTGTCAAAAGACCATTGCAGTAGTCTGCTAGAAATAAAAGCGTAAATTAGTTTTTCCAGGTCGGCTTTTGACATGAAGTCCCTGAGTTTGGTATTTGTAAGATGATAAAAAGCTGATCTTGTTACTGATTTTATGTTGCTATTTAGACTAAGATCAGAGTCAACTATAACGCCGGTCTAATTTAATATTTGGGAAGTTTAATTTAGCTTAATTGTTAAAAATATAATGTGTACAGATGAAGACATCCATTTTGGTTGGTTATTACATAATACACTGTATTATTACATTTTCATCAAAAAAAGTGCAACTCCTGCATTTTGAAATAACCTCCGCAATATGTAATCATTTATTACAAAATGCGGGGAAATTTATTACATATTGCGTTCAAGCTGTGTGTATTACAAAATGCGGCCGATTTATACAAAATGCGGGTGTTATTACATAATGAAGTGAAAATTTATTACATTTTGTCGAGTTATTACGTAATGCATTGTTACACACCTTTTCCTCAGTCAACTGTGCACTGCTCCTGCCTATTTCTACCTGCCCATAGCACAGCATACCAAACTGCCGTGCTAAAACAGTGTCATTATATGCCTAACACTACCTGTGCTCCGGCGATAAAGACCTGGACAAATTGAAGTTCAGAGCCATTTGCAGTTTTTAACATAAATGCTCCCCGCCTCCCCGCCCCCCCCCCTTGTCTGCCACAACTGCAGACACAGTAATGAAGCGAGTGAGAGAGAGAGAGAGAGAGAGAGAGAGAGAGAGAGAGAGAGAGAGAGAGAGAGACAGAGAAAGGGACACCAGACCAGAAAAGAGAAAGAAATGGCCACCGCTTGCATTTTGCATTTAGTCACTGTTGAATGCGTCTTTCCTGAAGGTGCATTTGCATATGAATTAGAAGACGGCGGCGGTAAAGGGACAAACCTGGGGTGGCCCCCGTAATGAGTTTTCCATTTATTTAAATTAAACAGGCAATATTGGTTCAGTAGCTAATGAAACGGTCTCAGCGCCACTGACCTTTATCATCATGGCCGCAGCGGAAAGCCGGCGGGGTCGCAACTGGGGGGTGGTAGTGGTGGTGGGGGGGGGGGGGGGGGTTGGAGGTGGGGGAGAGGGAGGGTGGGGGGGACTACAGGAGGCTGATTGTTGCAGCGGCTCCAGATGAGGCGAAATGTGCCAAAGCCCCGAATGAAAAATAAACCTCTCCACACCTTTTTTCGACGCCAATTTTGGCGACAATCGCGAGCTGGCTGATGGGAGCGCCACATGTGCCAGAGAAAGCAGATTGTCCGCTGCAGCATGTTTCACACACACACACACACACACACACAAAAACAAGAACAAAACAAAAAGAAGAGACGCTCCGCCGCCTTTATTTATCTCTGGCAAACCCAAATATTTTGTGTGAAAATGCGACGGCGCTCTCGCTATCGAATATCTTGAAGTATCATTTTATTAACGCTGATGTCTTCCTGAGATGAGCTCTTGCCGATGAGCTGTTTATCTTTTCATGCCTTCGAGCCGGCACAAACATTTTAAATATAACAGGTATTGCAGCTCCATTTAAGAACAGCTTCGTGTCAGAATTAGATGGGAAGTAATGATGAAAATGTGTTGCAGTGAAATGGCCGCGGTTGTCTTATGAAAATGTTAATATCTGATTAATAACAAGTTCAAATGCCATTTGGCACTCTAAATTTTAAGATAAACAACATAATTTAATGATCATTTAGGTATATCATGTATTATCATCACTGTTGCATTATTAACGCTGTATGATGAATTATTCATATATGGTAATATGAAAACCACTTTGAGCTCGGACAGAGAGAAATGGGGGACAGTGGGTAGCCAGAAGTATGATATGGATGAAAAATGAAACGCCGTGCTTTTGAGTCTCTTGTGTGCCCTGGTGAAATGCTCTTGTTAGATACTAAATCATGTCTCAATAGTTCAAAAGAGGAAAAAAAAAATAATGTTGAAAATGATTCCACACTGACTAGAGGTCAGTCCTATTTGTGGCATATTGGAGTTGTATTCCCTGCGTGCCAAATGTCAAAGAAAGCGTGCATGCACTGCAAAAAAATATTGAGGAACTTCAGCTTAAAAACAAGTTTCCTTGCTGCCCTGAAATTGCAAGTTGACCAAAGTAGTACTGAATAGTTAAGTCAAGGTTCATGAGATGTTTTAATGTAGTAAAACTGAGCCTAAACCTTAAGTAAGTGACATCAGACCTTATAACCAATCCTGAAACTAACATGTGCTATGTGGAGATTTCATTGAGACGTAATGATATAAACCAATATCAACTCAGCAGCAGCTGTGTTGCTGTTTTCACCTCTTTTCTAAAGCTTGTTGTTAAATTCCGCACCAACTCAAAGCTCCTCCCGCTCCTTTCAGCAGCTTTTCATTTTTTAAAACTAGCTTGTCCAGCTTGTCTAGCTTGGTTCTCAGCAGGAAACTGGTGGATTGCCCACTTCGAGTTGGGAATGAGTCCTTACCCCAAGTGAGGGAGTTCAAGTATCTCAGGGTCTTGTTCTCGAGTGAGGGGACCATGGAGCGGGAGATGGGCCGGAGAATCGGAGCAGCGGGAGCGGTACTGCGTTCGCTTTACCGCACCGTTGTGACGAAAAGAGAGCCGAGCCAGAAGGCAAAGCTCTCGATCTACCGGGCAATCTTCATCCCAACCCTCACCTATGGTCATGAACCATGGGTCATGACCGAAAGGACAAGATCGCTGATACAAGTGGCCGAAATGGGTTTCCTCAGGAGATTCCTCTGGCATCTCCCTTAGGGATAGGGTGAGAAGCTCGGTCACCCGTGAGGGACTCAGAGTAGAGCCGCTGCTCCTTCGCATAGAAAGGAGCCAGTTGAGGTGGTTCGGGCATCTAGTAAGGATGCCTCCTGGTCACCTCCCTAGGGAGGTTTTCCAGGCACGTCCAGCTGGGAGGAGGCCACGGGGCAGACCGAGGACCAGGTGGAGGGATTACATCTCCACGCTGGCCTGGGAACGCCTTGGGATCCCCCAGTCAGAGCTGGTTAATGTGGCCAGGGAAAGGGAAGTCTGGGGCCCCCTGCTGGAACTGCTACCTCCGTGACCCGACCTCGGATAAGCGGTTGAAGATGGATGGGATAGCTTGTCCAGAGACGGTTTAGAAACGAGACGGCGCAACTGCGAGTCATTTCCTGTATCTGTGTCACGTGGGTTTGGCCACTGCCCCGCCCCTTTAGGAGACTAGCGGCAGGTCCTGAGTCTATTCACTCCAATGGGAGAAGTGAATGTGAGCACAGATTATGACCGATTCTTTCGCCCCATAGTCACCGAAGTAAATATCGGGCCCATTTTTCACAAGCCACATATCTTCCGAACATTCTGACACTGACAATGGCATTTTTCAGAAAGACAAATCAGGAGAAAATTAACTTTGTTGGAGACCTGTCTCTGTCTCAGCAACACACTCTCGCGAGATCTGGCAACATCATAATATATCCCGTCGGTCTGGTTTCACTGCAGTGCTTCCGACGCTTTCCAGCTGGATAAACAGACATTTAAAGCGACTTACATGTGAAACCATGAATTAAAAGTTAAAACTGAAATAAAACTTGTGTTTCTTTACTTAACAATACTATTATTGTTATTATTATTCCAGTGTTACCTAGTCTTTCACTAGTAAGGAGGCTTTTACAGTCAGTTTTTCAAGTGTCAGAAAATGATTAGAGTGTAAGCAGCTGACTCTGCATTATGTGAGTGCAAGAGATGGATTCTACTGCCATTTCTAAAATTTGTTGAGTATCACAGGAAGAATTGAAAACAGACTAATTTTCATCAAATCTTTTATCAAAAACACACCTAACATACATAAGTCTCTATACCATCATCATCATGAACTCATGGCTATAAGTTATAAAGCTGATGACTAGCACAACTGAAATTGACCAACACACCTAGGGTATAAATTGAGTTACTGATTAAAGATGAATGAAGATGATGCTTTCACTGAATTGAGCGGTACATTTTTACAGTGTACCTATGCGTGTGATGCTGACGCCATCTTTATACGGCTGATCCACTGCTGAAGCATTAACACTGTCACATTTGTCTAATCATGATCACTGATCCTTTATCCATTCCCCTAGCTGCCTTTTAAAATCACAATCGCACCCTCAGTTTTAGCCATTGAAATTAAGTAGCAAACAAGCAAATAGTAAACATGTTGTCCCCCACCAGTGATGTAGTTCCACCCTTGGGTCAGTCAGTGATTGCTGAGTGTACTTGAAATATGAGTGAAATTGTATAAGCATTTTCGTACGGGACAATCAAAGGACAGATTGACCATATATTTCTGTTGCCTACTCTCCTCAGAATTAGGCTTAAGTTATATCTTGAAATGTAGTAGCTGTAATTGTCCTGTTTTTACTCAATGCAGTACAAAATATAAGAACTACAATACGCAATAAATACAATCCGTACATTACACAATGTACACTACAATACAATTTATAATACAATATACAATATAACATACAACACCATGAGCATGAGTGTTATGAATAATATAAATGCTAAATGATAAGTGATATATGGTATTGCACAGTAGGTAAGTGGTAATATGATATAAGTAGTCAACACTGAGGCACAGTGGTAGTGCAGTGATGATGCAATAACAGTACAACAGTCCAACAACTGGACAATAACTACAGTGTCTTGTGGTTAGAGGTTTGCCCAAAAATTCTCCATTGACTCTCACTTCAACACATCAACCCAGTCTGATGTCTCCAAGTGTGTAGCGTGTGTAGACTATTATGTTACCTATGATAACTTTAACTATATTGCTTTACCACTGAGTCCCCATTCATTGTCCCCCACATTATATGATAACTTTAACTGTATGACCTGCTTTACCACTGAGTCCCCATTCATTGTCCCCCATATTGTATGATAACTTTAACTGTATGACCTGCTTTACCACTGAGTCCCCATTCACTGTCAATGCCGCCCCCTAGCAGCACAAAGTCAACGTTACAGTGTGACTAACTAACGAACGAACGAACGAACGAACGGACGGAGACAGATCCATAGTCCACCCTTTGGTGGGGGACAACTAGCAAAGACTTTTTAAAGAATGTACTTCAATCAACATGCAAAACAATTACTCTACAAAACAATTTGCACCATTGATTTGATTTGTGACTCGTCTTGCATCAATCAAATGGCTCTGCGATGACTGTTGTCACCTCTACAAATGTGGAGGATTCTATGATTTCCATTACATAATTAGAATTCGTTTTCCCTTGGAAGACGCTGCAATAGCCGTCCCATGCTCCATATTCTTTTGTCAAATGTTCAGTTGGTTTTGATTTTTTGGATAGTTTAAGTAGTTGGCTGAACATCTGGGTTTCTGGGGAAGTGGGGGCTGCCGGGGAAACAGGTGCACACTGTGACACAGCAAAATGACAAAGCTGATTGGTAGAATGGCTCATTTACAGAATGTGCAGCTGTTGTTCTTATTCTACTTTTATTTTAATTTCCCAAAGAAAAAAAGCAGCCGCCCAGCTCCACTGCTGTTTTCCCCCCACTGCTTCGGAACACAACCCCAGTACACGGTGCTGATTACCAATTCAGGCAAGTTGCTGTGTTTTCCCCGCCTCAGTGGTTTCTGAAAAGATGAG
The DNA here is from genome assembly GCF_046629955.1 of Centroberyx affinis. NCBI lineage: Eukaryota > Metazoa > Chordata > Actinopteri > Beryciformes > Berycidae > Centroberyx > Centroberyx affinis. Next base: position 127,277 of record NW_027279167.1, on the reverse strand, counting down.
TGTCACGATGGCGCGTCTTTGTCTCTCAAAGCGATTTTTTTTTTTTACTCCGAGTTTACACAGAGAGCGGGGCCAAGCGGAGAGCGTCTCGAAGACTACGTTAACAACTTCAAATTGTAGAGGAGCTTTGAGAGTGATGAGAGAGAAATACCGGACAGAGAAAGAAATCTTTGAAAGAAAAACACCCAAAGAAAAGTAGCTCATCTTTAACCTTCCAGCAAAAGGCGGTGCACGAACCCAGCTCGCCTTCTCCAGAACTCCCCACATCTTGAAATTATATTCCTCTGGTTTTTTTTTTGTTTTTTTCGAGAGAGAGTTGTTTTGTTTGACACGTCCTTGGTGATGTCCACAGACATGCGATAAATAATCAGAGGACGTCCTCTGCAATAAAAGCCGGTTAATTCCGGGCGGGTCTAAATCTCTGTGCCGGCTGCTGATACTAACACAACAGTTCCATTAAAGCAAAATTAAGCGCCACAAAGGCGGCGCCTCAGCAGAAATATACAGCGCGGCCTGTCACATTAACATAAAGCATGGCCCTCAGAAATTATTAGCCTCTCTAATCTCAGGAACACTCAGACGCAGCATTGCACTGTTCAAATGACCTGTCCCTGGTGATGCATGGCTGTTTTTTTTCCTCCACCTACCAAAGCAAGCCACCCTCTGTCTCTCTCTCTCTCTCTCTCTCGCTCTTTCACCCTCTTGCGCTAGATTTATGCGAGGCGGAGCGGCAAGGCGCAAACTCATCGAAGGAGCCAAAGCTTACACAAACAGCAGGCCGAGGCGGGCGGGCGGGGTGAAGGTCAATGAACGCATTACCCCCCCCCCCGCTTATCGACACTGTATTAACACAGCTCAATCCCCCTCTCGCGTTCACACACAAGCCCTTTGCGCTCGCGTCCGGCCCGTTCCCTTCCTTTCTCCTCCCGCCTCACCTATCTACGCCGCCCAGGGAGGGGGGAGTAAAAAAAAAAAAAAGCCGAAAGCGATATAATGACATTAAGGTTTTATCTCGCGCCCCGGGCCGAACCTCCCCGCCGCCTGCCGCCGCCGCCGCATCCCGGGGACCCGTCCGCCGTCGCGAAACGGGGCCGGGGCCGTGATTAAAGTCGGGGGGCCGCTGTGCATAACGACGGAGCTTTATGGCGTGCGGTTGGCGGCGATGGGTCGGGGGAGGCTGGGGGGATCGATGGGAGTGATCTAGCACACGGCAGGACAGATATAAAGACCAGTCAAGGGGAAAATAGACTCTCTGTCACCCCGCCGATTGCTCCAATTGCCTGCCAGCCTGCTCGCCTGAGACTGGCCGTACCTACAACCCCCCCCCCCCCCATCAAAGGCCCTGCGATTACTGTAAGGCCTCCCCAATAGACCTGGCGCGACAATATGTGGTCTGTCTCTCACACACACTGGCCAGCTCGTCCCCAAACGTCCATCTCAGGACCGGATTCCAGCATCGGTGATATTTGATGATAAGCACTTGGATTTCCCAGGAATGTGTTGTCAGGATGGGAAAAGACCCAAATCCCCAACCCGGTAGCCGCTTTATTTTCCGGGTCGGCAATTTCCTAATAATTCCCTAGAAAGGAGCTGTTAATTTCTTAGGAAGTTTCCTGGAAAGAACCATGAAATGATGTAGTAGTTCTAGGGAAAATAGAGAAGGCGTTCCCGTGGGAGTTGGTAAGTACGGTTCTCAGTGGTTCTCAGGGGTTCTCAGTGTGGGGTCCGGGGACCACAAGGGGTCCTTGAGGGGGTTCCAGGGAGTCCCCAGCGAACTGATGTAAGTATGTGGTAATTTCTTTCTAAGACAAAACCATGAAATGATGTAGTAGTTACATAAAAGTTTGAAATTAGAGGAAGGAATTCAACAAATAACTATATTATATAATGATATGAATAATGACTTGGGTTACCAAATTGACCTCTGCCTAGTATTTTTCCAATAAATACTTAGTTTTGCAGTTCTTTCCAGGAAACTCTTTTAGAAATGGACAGTATCTTATCGACTCCACCAGACTGCTTACATTTTCTATATAACTACTGCATCATTTCATGGTTCTTTCCAGGAAACCTCCCAAGAAATTAACAGTTCCTTTCTAGGAAATTATTAGGAAATTATAGACCCAGAAAATGCAGCGTCGCCCCCAGACAGCCCAGTCGTAGGACAATCATTATCAGATGAGATGTATTGCAAAAAAGCAGCAAACATCAGTCAAACATGATACCTATAATACCTTAGTAGTGTTTTAGCGATCATGCTTGCATTGTTTTGGGCCTAACTGGGAGACTTGGGGGGACAGGTAAGTGATGCGGTGTTTCCAGGTCAGTAGGTGCTGGCCTGGATGTCTCAACATGTTTTTGCTTTTAGTGAGGCATTCTGGGACAATTAGCATATGTGGGAGTCTGTTATGATGGTTCATTGGACTGGACTGATTGCATGTTTCATGAGAGAAGCCATTGCGAGAACCGTTTCTTCATGCTCGGTGCGCTGCTTTTAGCCCTCGTGTGGCATTTGAATAAAATATGCTTTGGTGAGAGAGTGTGAATAAGAGAGACAGCATTGTCACTGTGGATTTTCAGTCCGTTCAAGGATCCAAAAAGTGTTAAGTCATGCCAGGAGAATACAGACTGCTCAGAACATGAATGAACATCCCATTCCGTTACTTCGTCTTTATTTGACCTTTTCCTTGATTTACCGAATCAAACACCTGCCTCTAAAGCAAAGTTTGTTTTCTTTTTACACTGACATTGTACCGTCAACACATGCTAACTTTAGCAACGGCTTGAATAGGCTGTGAAGATCAATGTGTCCAAAAAAACATGAAATATTCAAGTGGCTGTTTTATGAGCACGCTCAGTTGGGGTGTGGACGCGTTGCACTTTCGTTGATGCGCAGCGAGCTAGCAGCATCTCTCAAGACTGTCGTCATTCAATATGAGTAGGCTCTAAAACCAGCCGTGTATTTATTAACTCTGGTTTCCTGGGGACAATAACACACTCATGCATTATGTATCCACTCCCCATTCCCCATTACATTATAATATGGTTTACACTGGAGCAGAGCTTCTCAACACACAATGAAGGACGCGGCGCACTAAAAACAACATTTACCCTTCATGGAGAATAGTAAAAAATAGTGAGTGCCCCCAAGTTCCCTGCTGCGCTGTGTGCGTAACCATGCAGAGCTTCAGAGGGTATCTTTAACTAAGTGTGTATTGCTCTCTGACTGAAGTTTATGTGAAACAAATGGTTTGATTCAGGGTTCAAGTTAATGTTGATAGAGGAACCAAAGGCCCGCATACCGTATTTCCTCTAATAGTGACTGGTAGTCAATTAAAAGCCGGGTCTCCGATAATGGCCGGGGCCGTGGTCGACACAAACAAATAAAGGCCGGCCCCAAATACAGGCTGGGGAAAAAAACAAAGGAAAAAACAACAGTGGATACCGGTAAACTCCTGGTGCCTGTTATATAATGTAACTGTAGTTTGTAGTAACGTACAAGTGCCACAAGATGGCAGTATGCCACAAGACGGCTCGGTTGGCGGAAGTCTCTGGAGCGTGCCTTCGTCGATTACCGTAATTATCGGTAATGCATCACAGTAACAAAAAAAAACGCTACCTAACGAACCCCAACAGAAGCAGATCAGAAAACAAGGAGGCTTCATACTAAAATATGAGCAAATATACTCATCAAACAGAGGGAATTAGAAATAAAGGCCTGTCTCTAATATAAGCCTGCTTCCAATAAAGGCCTGGTACCCTCTGCAGTTGAGGTAAATAAAGGCCCGGGCCAATATTAGAGGAAATACGGTACATCAGTCTCAAGTCCTTACAGATACAACTATGTGCAGACACCGGTACATAAAAAGTAGACTAGAAACTGTGGTTCAGCCATTTAGTGGTTGTAGACTAGATCATTATTCACTATTTTGATCATAGTTTATCTGTTATTTCTCTACCTACAATACAGATAGTCATGGAATTCTGGACAAAATCATATCTAACAATAACAATATTCTCAGATTTGGGTCTGAGACAAAATCTCATCAAATGGGGGTCTGTGGCCCTAATGTGGACTAAATTAGTAGTCCTTAGATTACCATCAAAACTCTTGTTTACTATTTGTGACAAGTTACTGTATATGTGACCTAACTTGGAAAAAAAGTCACATTGTAGGAGATATTATTATTATTATTATTATTTTAGATTATTAATCTTTGCATTGAGAGTTTTACATAAATGCCAGATTATGTTGCTTGAATGATTAATTATCTAATCAATAAGACTCATTTTGCACTTTTTGCATTTCTTTTACACTTTTTCTGATGTAGACTAGTTCTTGTGTAAAGTTGAGTTAGCCTAGCTTTATGGTGTTTTGGTCAGATATTGTGTTTACATGGAGATGGGTTAAACTGAAGATGTTATTTTTCACCTACAGCCCTGTATTTTTAGCAATAATGAGCACGTTCAAAAAAGGTTTGCATCTCTTCAAGAACATATGTGAAAATAACCAAATTTAAATGATCAAATCTCCGATACATCACCCTTCCTAGAATAAAATAAAAGATGAGAAGTAATTGAAAACATTCTCGCCACTTTGTTACAGTGATGTGCATTATGAACAAATGTAACACCCCTTCTGATGAATGTGAACAAATGGTGCCAAAATTGAGTTTAATACGGAAAAAGCAGACAAAAAAGAACATGTGCGCCTTGCACGCACGTGGAAGTTTTACCAACTGTAGCAGTAGAGAGGGGGACAAAAAAAAACTAAATTAAAAAATGAAAAAAAGAGGAGCGAGAACAAGAGAAAAACAATCCCCCTCAATGGAATTATTAATCATGCAAAACATGTCGAACAGGGAGAATAATTATGCGGCTTAAGTTGATAAGGCCGCTCTACAAGTAGCGGGTGCTGGGGCCTGTAATCTGGTGTTTTCCATTATCGCTGGATCAGATAAGAGCCTAGAGGGCCTGGACGGGGGCAAGAGATGTGCCCAAAAATACTCTTTTTTTTCTTTTCCTCCTGTTCTCTTGCCATTTCTCAATCCTTCTGTCTTTACTTTGTCTTTTTTTTACCAAGCTGCCCTGTTCATAGTTGTTCTGTCCACTCACTCAGCTTTTTGGGACTGATATTTATACGAAAATTCATTTGTATGGCTTTGAATGGAGAGTTTTAGTGTCCCATGGTGGCCTAAATGCTGTTTCAGTGGCTTTTCTAGGAAGCCTGAGGCTTTCCTATGGCTTTTCTAGGTGTAGGAAGTTTTTGGGCATGGACAGTCAAATTTATAGATATTGAAAAATATCAGCTTTAAGTTGCTTCTAATATCAGTATCAATGTCTGATATATGGTCTTCAAATCTATGGTCTTCAAAACCTTGTTGACACCAACCAAACAGGCAGAATACAGTTTATTAATAAAAAACCCTTCCGCAATCTATACCATTTTCCTTCCACACAAGAGCAGAGTTTTCATGTTAACAGACTACAATATTAGCCAATACAAAGGCTCTAAAGGATAGTTTATTATGGTGGAGACCTTGAAAGCATTGTGGAGTTGTAGTGGGCCATTTTTAGTGAGAGACAGAATGTGTCTGGGCTGTGAGTCAAGGTGTAAAAAGTAAAACAACAAGCTAGAAGCACCTCACAGAAATAGCCTTTCATCCTAAATAAGCCGGGATAAAAAGGCGACATTGAAATTTCACCGACAGGTCATTCTATCACAAAACTGTCAGCGTGCGCCTGTTTGGTTTACGGACAAGATCAAACTAAGTTCTAAAAACAAGATGTGAAATTGTAAAAATTGATGGGGCTCTGCTCTAAACTCCCAGATGTGAAGCGCTACTCAAACACCTCTCTGAAATACAAACACACAACAGTAGCCGCAAGCTTGTTTGCGCCTCAACTTGATCTGCATACATTTCTGAGAGCATAAAATGAAAACTCTGTGCTCTTAGCTCGAGAAAATAAGGCACTAAAAAAAAGAAAAAAATCACATTACTCTCGCAACACAATCTTAGTGAATCTGGATTTCAGTGTTTCTGGTCTCCGTAAGTAAACACTATGCTGAAAACATGATTATATTTATATAACTATATTTCTGAACTATCAGTCCTAAAGCGTGAGCTATCTTTGCAGGTGCATGCAATTTCAGTTGTGCTTAGATAAGAAGTGGCACAGATTACTATGTTACATCTGTACAGTTGAACACTTTGCTTGAAGTGCAATGTGTTGCATTACCCGCTGATTATAAACCCGGTTGAAGTAGAGATGAACATTTTTTACGATATAATCATCAGAAAAACACCTGAAAATTACACCCTGTTTCACATCATGTCATTAACTTTGCAGTTGTCACATAAAGTAACGCCCTGAGTTTTTCACACATTGCATTTATTATATCATGTTCTCTGATTATAATAATCATCATGCACTCGTAATGTACTTACAAGGTGCTTATGATGCGTTTTGAGCACCACTTCAAGTAAAGTGTTCCTGTTAATTTTCATGAGATTTACCAGATTACATGTCCAGTACACCGTGTGTTATTAGTTATTATCCATTACTTTCTACTTTCTTTTATATATGAACCTCTGACAAACAATGGTTGGGTTTTGTATTCAAACTCTGTTGTCATTCCTCCCAGTCATGAAGCTCCAGATCCAAGGATGAGGCAGAAAACGAAATAAATTTTTCAGGGAATGTGTGATTACAAACCAGCAGTCCACTGAAGCTGCTCAATTCAGTGATCTTCTCAGCAGTGGACGCACACCTTCTCACAAGTAATGGAAAAACATGCTAAATAAATCAAAAGCAGTCTCTCACTGGCTACAACTGACAGTTATTTAACCCCTTCTTCAAGAATGATCAAAGGAAAAATAAATACCTAAAAGTGAAAAATGGCTCCAAAAAATGTAATTCTGTTTCACACAACAATCTTGGATGGCTCAATCAATATATTTTTAATATGAATTAGTAGCTTCCAAAGGAACCAGGAGTCTGACCTATCTAATGTGAAACTAAATCAAGTCAGAAGTCTTCAGTTCATTTTCAGTAAAGCAGCACAAGGTATTATCTCTTTGTTACATCCCAAACTGGAGTGGTGTTTCTTTGCTTTCTAGCTTTGTGGAATACATTATTATGTTTACATATCATCATCAACAACAACAACAAACTTTATTTGTATACCACTTTTCACAACCAATATTACAAAGTGCTTTACAGCATAAGATAAAGTGCAAAGTATATGTAAATAAACAAAATCAAGGTAGATTCAAGTTTAAATGATCAAAATTGGCAGTTATAAAACGGTCTGTTCATGGGTGCCAGAAAGTAAAGCAGAATATGACATAAATCAATAAAATGAAAAAGGCTGTTATAAAACCTGACAGTTATAAAAAGGCCATGCTATACTCTAAAGTAGATTGCATAAGTGGGTTGGTCTTTCTGGCATGGTTTTAAGTTGGCTCAGGTACTACTTCACAGATCGTGACTTCTCTGCTTGTTTGGAGAGTTGGTATTAGATGTGGTGTACCCCAAGGCTCGATTTTAGGCCCAATTCTCTTTAGCCTTTATATGCTCCCGCTTTGGGCCATTATTCGCAAACACCGCATCAGTTTCCACTGCTATGCGGATGATACGCAGCTATACATCTCAGTCATGACAGATGACGCCAGATTTTGAAAGCTCGAAGCATGGATGGCACAAAATCTTCTTCAATTAAGCAAAGATAAGACTGAAATTCTGGTAATTGGGCCCAAGGCGCCACAGGAGAACATGATAATACAAATGAAGTCACTGAATTACAACATGAAATCCCATGCTAAGTAGAGCTGCAACGATTAATCGATTAGTTATTAAATTAATCTTCAACTATTTTAATAATCGATTAATCTGTTTGAGTAATTTTTTTAAGAAAAATAAGTCAGAATTCTCTAATTCCAGCTCCCAGCAATGTGAATATTTTCTGGTTTCTTTACTCCTCTATGACAGTAAACTGAATATCTTACATTTTATAGACCAAACAACTAATCGATTAATCGAGAAAATAATCGACAGATTAATCGACAATGAAAATAATCGTTCGTTGCAGCCCTAATGCTAAGACCCTGGGGGTTAACTTTGATAGCGAACTATGCTTTTGCCATTTATCACCTGAAAAATATTACTAAGGTCAGATCTTTTCTCACCCGTAATGATACAGAGGAATTAATGCACGCTTTTATCACCATCAAGCTCGACTACTGTAATGCACTTCTCTCTGGACTTCTGAAGAAAACCATACGGCAGCTACAAATTGTGCAAAATGCTGCTGCCAGAGTTTTAACTCGAACGAGGAAGAGTGCACACATTACTCCTGTTTTAAAGTCCCTACACTAATTACCAGTTAATTTTAGAATTGATTTTAAGAATCTTTTATTGGACTTTAAATCCTTTCACAGACTTGCCCCTGATTACATTAAGCATCTGCTCACTAAATATGTCCCTGGCAGAACCCTCAGATCGACTAGTTCCTCTCTTTTAGTTTTACCTTTATGCAGGAGAAAGACGGAGGGAAGCTGCTTTCAGCTCCTATGGCCCCAGGCTCTGAGTAGACATTTTTAAATGCAAGCTTAAGACATACCTGTTTAGCCTTGCTTTTTTCTTTGAACTGTTATTTGACTTCTCATTTTAATTTGATCAGATTTCTCAGTCTTAACTGTATTTTATTTTATTTTAGTTTTCATTTTTATAAATTTTGATGTGAAGCACGTTGCATTGCATTTGTTTGCACAAAGTGTGGCATATAAATAAAGCTTGATTGATTGACTCTAAAACCCTGGGGTGCTGACAGCAAAAGCCCGGTCACCTTTGGTCTTTAGCTTGGGCTTTGGAACGGCCGGGAGTGTCCTCCCTGAGGATCTGAGGCTGCACACTGGCTCATAAGGAATTAAGGTCTGATATGTAGCCGGGAGCCACTTCATGCAGTGCCTTAAAAGTTACCAGAAGTCTCATAAAATCAATTCTAAAACAAACTGGAGTGGAGTGGAGTGGATTGGAGGGAGGCTAAAATGGGCATAATATGTTCTTGACTCGTTTTTTATCTTTAGATGGTACAAAGTAGAGAAGCAGGAAAGACTGGGAGAGAGACAGAGCAGGGGAAGACATGGGACAAAGGTCCTGGGCCGGCTTCGAACCCAGGATGCGGTTACATGGTACGTTATCTTAGACCACCGGCATGCCTGTATGTTCTCGACTCTTAAATTTGGGTTAAAGTCTAGCGGCTGCATTTGCACTAATTGTCAAATTTCCACACAGAAAGTGACAAACCAAAAACTTAAGACTCAAATCCAAAAGTGTCTCCTGAACAGCAGTCGGCAAGCACTCCGTCCAGAGAAAGCTGGACTCAGCCACATTCAATCTTTTCCTCTCTCATCCCTTTGGTATCCTTTGGTATAAAGCATCAGAGAGCAGCCTAGACCTTACAGGATTTCTGGGTATTGAAGTTCAAATTTTTCAAACAGTTACCTCTTGCTGCCATTTGGAGCTGCCAGCCTGCAAAGTTGCCTTGTGACGCTTTAACCATTAAATCTTAGACAATATGCAATGTCAGAGCATAATTTGCCCTTTGCTACCCGTTGTGCCCAGTCAGAATAGGCCCAGTTGATGAGAGACAAGTGGGATGTACAGTCGACGAATAGGAGTAATTTAATTTAATTTAATTAGGCTATGGATCCATGTAGGAAACGTATGGTTTGGCAATGGAGCACAGTTGGCAGCGAGATGAGAGGAGGCAACTACACAGGCAACACTTCAAAGCACAGACTTCATATCCTCTATGTAGTCTACCAGGCATGAAAGAACACACACTCCGCACAAACACAGCAACACACACACACACACAAACACACACGTTTGTATTACTATACTTGTGAAGCCCGTCACTGACTACATTCATTTCCTAACCCCTAACCTAATAAAAATAACCTTAACCCTAATCTAAAACCCTAAACCTAGTCTTTTTTTTCTAAACTAGCCCCTTGAAAGAAGTGAGGACCAATGTGTCCTCATAAGTACACACACACACACACACACAGGTGCACACTTCAGAGCATTATTGCATTCAATACCTACACATAAACACCTCTACACACACACACACAGACACGCGCACACACACACACAAATTAAATGTGCAAATATTACACTCTCTGCAACTGACTAGGATGACTGCCAAATTTGTAATGAGAGGATTTAATTGAGCGATGCTTCACTTGTAGTGATGCAAAATGATGTATGACTAGTGCATTACTGTTAGTGGACTGCTTTTAGTTATTTGCGATGAGTTAATTTTTACATTAGTAATGGGTGGAGGGGGGCATAAAGGAGGGGTTGGGGGGGGGGGGGGGGTCCGGAATGCGCTCATTAATAAGAAACGGCTATCGGAACTTCTTCAAAAATGTAAAAAGTTTATTAGCTTGATATTGATGTTCTGATGCAACTTTGCAAAACGCGATCGGCTTCTCGTTCACAGTGATGGATTAGATAGAAAATGGAAGAAAAATGAGCGAAAACCACAGTGACCATAATTTGATTTTTTACAAGATCTATCATCTATCATGATCTATCTCTAAAAATTGATCACATGAACCAAATAATAACTTGTCAGTCATCGGTTATTGCTTCACTTTGTCCCCAGAAAACGTATAGAAGTGGGTTTCAAAGTTTTTTTTAGAAGCCATTTGTGAATTGACAATATGAATAATATGAATATGAATCTAATGAATGATTTAAAAGTGCATCAAAATCCAAATAGTAATTGTGTTACAAAGATGTCATGTAGCCACCCCAGGCACACAATCACATATATCCCTCATATCCTCTATGTCCCCTATTTAAAAAAAAAAAAAAAAAAAATCACCCCACCACCACTCGGATTTAATAGAAAAAGGCATGCAACGTGGATACTGCACATAAACGCAGTATTGACTGGCATTTGCAGGTTGTTTAAGATTTAATTATAGAGAAACAGGGGCCCTGAGGTGAGGAGAATGAGATGGACTCAGTAACCCAAACCTTAAATCAAATCACATCTGAAAGGTTGAGGGAATCAAGCGTTCGCGCTAACCGATTGAGCTCCCATCGATCAGCTGGTGGAGGGGAGGAGAGTGACGGGAGTTGCAGTTCCAGCGGTTGGCGGCTGGGAAAAAAAGCAATTAAGCGATACATTTTGTGACATTAGAGGAAGTTGGAGCTGAAGTTTGGGCACTTGGAATAAAAAAAGCCAACAATAACTGCTATGGTTTGCCTCGCCAGTCCCCCAAAAAGTTATCGCATCGTTCATCATCAGGCTTGGGGAAGGTTAGTCTCCGAACTCAAAAGGAATTCCTCACAGTTTACAGATTCAAAGCTTAAAAGTGATTGGATTTTCAACTCAGTAATGCGTTCTGATTGACTTTTAATGTTAGCTTGTTTTATGATTAGCTTTTTTTATTTTTATGCCCCCATAATATCATCACACGCCTGTCCTGGGGGGGCAGTGGTACGCCAAAGGTTAGATAGAAAGATAGATAGAAAATGTGTGTGGGGAAAAGGGAATGAGTTAGACTCTCCCCTCCCTCAACAACTAGTGCGAGTCGACTTTAAATAATTTAAAATGAAAATTCAACTGGACTTAAAAATAAATTCTGAGTATTCAAGGTTTTTATCTATTTTCAAAAGTACTCGTTACGTGATTATAGTGTTTTGTTTCAACAGAACATATTACAATTACAAATTTTTGTTATCGGATTACTTTAAAGGAATAGTTGGAGTAGGAGCCAGTTGAAACACAGGTGAAGTTTGTCCATATAACACACAGGGAGGTTGCCAGCACAACTCCATAGCAGCCTTCTCCAAAACAACTGAAGTCAATGGGGACCAGTTCTTCAGAGTTCCAAAAAGACCTACAGTATATTTACACCATAATCTTAACTACAGCTGATTGATTTGCAACATATAATGGTGTATAGGTCTTTCTATTCACAGTGTGATTGTTTGGCTGTTTTTGTTTTGGAACTCTAAAGAACAGGTCCCCATTGACTTCAGTTGTTTTGGAGAAGGCTGCTACCAAGTTGTGCTGCAGCCTCCCTGTGTGTTATATGGACTAACAAATTTCACCTTTGTTTCAACTGACATGAGGGTGAGTAAATGATGACAGAATTTTCATTTCTGGGTGAACTATTCCTTTAATCCAGTTACAAATAATCCATTACTGCCCATACCTGCTCATTGCAACACAATCCAAGAGTATTTTCCCACTTTACAGATTGAGCTCTATCTCAGCGTGCGCATGACTGGGAGAAAAGAGGCAACTGTTATTTACTCAGTTCAGTTCGTCTGCCAACAACACCTTTGGCCACTGTGATGGGCTGCCTGGCACCATGTATTGATCTGTGCTCACAGTGAAACAGTGGAGCAGGAGCTGGCGTGTCGCCATCTAATCAAAAGCCCCCTGTCACATAAGTCAGGGATGCGGAGGGTGAAAAAAAAGAAACAAGGCAGTGCCAAGTCTGAAATGCCTTCGGGTAAGTGAAAGTGAAACAAATGCCATCAATTGACCCAGCGGTAGTCTCTCAATTTGCAAGTAAATCCAAACAAGATTGGTGTGTTGGAGAGTAAGTACAAAATCTAAGCACAGCAAAACGTGTAAATGTTGATTGTTGATAGCACCTAACAGCTTAAAAAGTGTAAGTGGGGCAACTGTATAGGTAATGGCATGCTATTAAACTGAGTGTAATTTTCTGATGTTTTTCTGAGGATTATATTATAAGGAAGGTTTATCTATGCGTCTAATGGGCTTGTTACCAGGTTTTAATGCATTGAAATGCACTTCAAGTAAAGCATCACCCTATTCAAATCTGACTTATTGCACCTTTTGGCTTTTAACATCTAAATGCCTGCTTTATAGATAATAGCCCCTCTAACAGGCCTATTATCTTTATCTTTATAAACAGTGATACCTTGGAATATGTTGAACAGATGTCATTTAAAAGCACACCGAGACTTTAAATGTACATCAAGTCATAATGCAATCCCCTGGGGGCACCCCTTGGGCACCCTCTTGACGGCACGAGACAGCACCCGCGCAGAAAAAAACCCTCTCAAGATCAGATAAGGCAAGCAGGCGCGTCGGGGAGAATTTGAAGTAAATAAATGTCAGGTGGTTCATAGCTGTAGGCAAAGTCACCCGAGGACCTGATTTTTTGTTGTTTTTTTTGCACCCCGAGGCACCTGGCCCTGCCGAAACCCCCCCCCCCCCCCCCGATACAGCCTGAAAGCCGGCTAAGCACGGGGAGAACTCGAGGGAGAAGCGACACAAAGGTACACAGACATCTAAAAAAAACAAAAAAAAAAACATGCAATACTGACTGAGCTAATTCAGAGCTAATTCAATGAGTGAGGACGGATACGCGGGTGGAGTAGGACGAACATGTTTCTCCTTCTCCCGCACATCAAAAGTATTCATACTTAAGAACACAGCGGGGGAGCCCAATCCTCTCCCTCACCCAAATCCTCTATATTCCTGAGATTAGTCTGCAAAAAAAAACACAAGCGCAGAGACACAGAAAAAAAGAAAAGGGGGGTTGATTTATGTTCGCAGTTGTTTATTCATGCCGTGCAGAGAAACCCTGAGCTGTTTATTCTAAGACCTTTTTTTTTTTTTTTTTCTCCCAGACATGAATATCGCCTTCCCGAGCAGACCTGCTGGACCCTCGAAAACCTTGAAAAAAAAAAAACAACATAAAGATTATTAGGAGCACCCGCTCTCCAAAAATGAGATTATCTCGACCGGCAAGACTGCTAATTCACTTTCCATGTTAACGTTAACTCGATTTCTCTTTTTATGTGAAGAACGGTCCCGGACATGCTTGGCTATTTAAAGATGTAATGGGGGGAAGAACTTGGCACAGCGTAGCCACCGCCACCGCCACCCCCCCACCCCCACCCCCCCGTCCTGGCTGGAATGATAATGTCCAATCAACGGGGGGAAACATGTTTATTCATGAAATCAAATGAAAACGCCTCCGACTCGAGTCTCAGGGGGAATCTGTTATCTTTTAGTAGCTTTTTTTTTTTGTGATTTTTTTTTTTTTTTTTTTTCAGCATGTGTTCGAACGTCGCATTACACACTCACACCTGTGCCTCGTCTTAAGTGGAAAAGATAAAAAATACACCCCGTCTGCCCGCCCACACACACACACACACACACACACACATACCATGATGCAGCAGAAGTGAATGGGGGGGGGGGGGGGATCGGCCTGACAAGCGACTCAGCAGCCCCTGTGATGTCCCCGCAGAGCTTGTGCCTTTGGTGTGTCATCGCTTCGCCCACCGAGTACACTCATTCCTCCCCACCGGAGCTCGAGTGGAAATATTAATCTCGACTTGACGGCGAATATTGCAAGGGGTTTGACGCTCGCCGGTTTTTTTAAACGGGGAAACATGCCGCACAATTCTTTCACTGACTACTCACGCGCTAACGTAACACTGACGCTAGAAAAGGGGGCAAAGATTTTGGGATTTCGGGGGATCTAAGAGAAGGCCGAGACACCATCGATATATATAATGATATAATAATAAATAAATCGTGATCTTGGTATTATAAGGTTCTATCTGACCTTTTTGTCAAAACTGAGTTACTCAGATGAACCTATTCTATGAGTGCCTGTTGACATGTGTGGTGTTATTTTTTTGAAAATAATGATTTTTGAGTCTGTAATTTCTAAAACAAAAAGGACTCATCTCCATTTAACTCAATGGATGCTGGAAACTTTGAAGCTCAATATCTCAGAACTATCCTGAAGGCAGATAGAACCTTATAATTCTAAGCTCACGAAATATAATAAATATAATAATCATGTAAAATGATTGTAATGTGATGTAAATATTGTAAAGTTTTGTATGATCATGTCACACGTATGAGAATGTCACTACTTATTATGTGCTCAATTAACTAATGTACTTTTGGTAATGATGATATGTTATGACCATTTTTAAGTAGAAAGGCCTAACCAGGGACAGGGGTCGCAAAATAGCCTTGGCTAGAAATCCCATATGCAACACATCTGTATCATGTTATTATAACCTGTTACAATGAAAAAAAAAAAAAAAAAATTTGAACTACGAAGTGGTTCTAGAAAAGGTAATAGTGGGACATTTCAAAAGTGGACATAATTCAGTTCTAAAATTCAAAACAGCTGTCAATTGATGGTGTCTTGGCCTCTCCATTGCTAATATCTGTCTTTTAATGTTTATCATGTTATACTTAATAAGCTTTCTTGTGATGCTGTGTGGTAAAGCTGTTTTTTAGCCGTTTTTTAATTGGGATCCATGTAAAGAATAAAGAACAACACACAGGCCTCTGATGGACTGGCAACCTGTCCTTCTCCCTGCTTCCGCTCAGTGCATGCTGGGATAGACTCCAACCCCCCTGTGATCCTGAATAGGAATAAGCAGGTTGAGGAAATGAATGGAAGAATGAATGACTAACAGAAATAGCATGCTACACTCTTAAGACTCTTACTGCTGTTTCAGGGTAATGACAAAAAGTAGAAGAAAGAGAGAGAGAAAGACATGAGTGAGTATATTGGGGAATATACTTTCAAAGGAGGTGAGGTAACTGTAATTATTTCTTAGGCGATTTGTTCATTTTAATCCCCCTTCACCCCAATTACCCTCTGTTTTTCAGGGTGCTTGTAGGTGGTCTGATAATGTTAGTCCCTCTGTGTTTCAACTTAGTTGCAGATCATTTGGGTGCCAGTTGTGCTGCTTCTTGATTGCCAAATAGTGCAGAATTTAATTTTCATTCACCTAGGCTGCCATAGGCCCTTTTCACAAATATGGCTGCCGTACTTCTGCAAGGTAAAGCTCGGATCTCACCATTGCCAGCAATGTTAAAAAGGTAGGGCTGCAGCTAACGATTGTTTTCATTGTCGATTAATCTGTCTGATTAATCGATTAGTTGTTTGGACTATAAAATGTCAGAAAATGGTGAAAAATGTGGATCAGTGTTTCCCAAAGCCCAAGATGACGTCCTCAAATATCTTGTTTTGTCCACAACCCAAAGATATTCAGTTTACTGTCATAGAGGAGTAAAGAAACCAGAAAATATTCACATTTAAGAAGCTGGAATTTCTTAAAAAATTACTCAAGCCGATTATCAAAATAGTTGGCGATTAATTTAATAGTTGACAACTAACCGATTAATCGTTGCAGCTCTATTAAAAAGCCAACTTTCTGTCGCCCATAGCTCTGTTTGTTATGTCTGTTTGTGTTCCAACATAATGTATAACTCAATACAGGTGTTGTCACTGACATATCTTTCTGTTTCTGTTGTCAGACGACTGCGCAAGTAACTGTGATCGAGGGTCACAAAATGCTAACTGGCTGACCAAGGCTAACGCTAATTTCTGTACAGTTAGCATGTTGTGACCCTCGATCAAGTCACTTTTTTATAGTTAGTAGTCGTCTGACAACAGAAACAGAAAGATATGTCAATGACAACAATATAACTAAAAAAACTACAACTAGGAATTACTGTTAGCCTTGGTTAGCCAGTTAGCATCTTGTGACCCTCAATCACAGTTGCTTGCGCAGTCGTCTCTGATCACAGACAGACTTATGGGTGACAGAAAGTTGGCTTCTTAACATTGCTTTGACTTTTAGCCAAGGTAAAGGCCTATCTCTCTTCCAAGGATTTCGAGAGAGTTATTCATGCTTTTATTACCTCTCGGTTAGACTATTGCAATTCTTTGTATGTGGGTGTAGATCAGTGGTCTCTTCGTCGTCTGCCGCTCGTCTTCTAACTGGAAAAAGAAAGCGTGATCACATAACACCAGTATTGGCCTCCCTCCACTGGCTTCCTTTCCGTTTCAGGATTGATTTTAAGATTATATTACTTGTTTTTAAGGTTTTAAATGGGCTGGCGCCACCTTATCTAGCAGAACTCTTGCATCATCATACTCCAGTTAGAGTACTGAGGTCGAGATGCTCTTGGATGTTCCGAGATCTAGGCACAAAAACAGAGGCGACCGAGCCTTTGCGGTGGCTGCCCCTAATCTCTGGAACAGCTTACCTCTTCATATAAGAACTGCTCAGACCCTTGAAACCTTTAAGTCGCAGCTTGAGACCCACCTCTTCTCGCTGGCTTTTAATTCGAGTTGAGCTCGACACCTTGACCTCATCTTCTATTGTGCTGCAATTCTTTTATTACTATGTGTTATTTACTTTTATATTCTTTTATTTTGGTATTGTAAGCCTGTTCAGCACTTTGGTCAACTGTGGTTGTTTCAAATGTGCTATACAAATAAACTTTGACTTGACTTGACTTGCTGCCAATGGGAACTGAGAACTGATCTATACCAGTGGTTCTCAACGTGGGGTCCCTAACCCTAACCACCAGGGGTCCTTGAGGGGGTTCCAGGGGGTCCCCAGCAAACTGATAAATTGTTAAACTCCAGCATTATTTAATTTAATTTACTGTATCTCTCTACCTACAATACAGATAGTCATGGGATTCTGGACAAAATCATATATAAAATAAAAATATTCTCAGATTTGAGTTTGAGAGAGAAAATCTCATCAAATGGGGGGTCCGTGGCCCTAATGTGGACTGAATTAGGGTCCTCGATATGAAAAAAGTTGAGAATCACTGATCTATACCATGCGGAAGTACGGCAGCCATTTTTGTGAAAAGGGCCTAATGACTCTTTCTTGAGAGCCACCAGGAGAGCTATTGTTGTGAAAGCTATAGGTAAGTATTCATGAATTTGGACAACCACAGTGGAAGTGTTGAACGTTCAAGTACTGCTTTTATTGGGAGCAACTAGGAATCCAGGAAGGTCTAACCAAAGTACATGCCTCCATCTATAATTTGGCTAAAAAAAAAAAACGTCCGGAGCAATGAGCAAAATAACACAGGAGGATGGCTAATATTTTTATCACCCCCTTTTACTATGTAATTCTGATCCCAGCCAAACGCGGCTTTGGGATGACTGCAGTAAAATGGGATGGATTCTTTATGTCGATGAGTAGGGTCTCGGTGGTAAAACGGGATGACTTCTCCTTCAAGTGGGCTCATGCAATTTGGAGTTAGAATGGCTGGGCAATATGAGGGGTGTTGTGGATCGCTCAGATGCATATGAGGTTATTGCAAATAGATGAGGTTTGTGTTTCCCCCTGGGTACGGAGGGAGCCTTTGAAATGACCAGCCATCTGGATGCAAATGTGTCTCCTCCAGAGTGCAGTAGGTGGCTTATAAATATGCTGCTGAATATGATGTGGCTGCCTTGAATAACCCAGCAAGCAGAGGATAGGAGACATTGTCTGCCATTAGAAATAGCACTACACTGTCAGAGAGGGTTTTGCAGATTGAAGCCTAAAAGTACAAGACCATAAATAAATGTCAGTGGACCATGGCCCGTAGTTCACAGCTTGTCTTCTAAGCCTGGTGAACGGTTTGTTTACCAGTGATTCTCAACCTTTTTCATATCAAGGACCTCTAATTTAGTCCACATTAGAGCCACAGACCCCCATTTGATGAAATTCTGTCTCTCAGACCCAAATCTGAGAATATTTGTATTGTCAGATATGATTTTGTCCAGAATTCCCATCTGTATTGAGGGATAACAGTGAAACTAATCATTCTTCTACATTCTCTAATTGAGTTAACTTCTTGTAAATGAAATTATGCTGACGTTTAACAATTCATCAATATGCTGGGGACCCCCTGGAACCCCCTCAAGGACCCCTGGTGGTCCCCGGACCCCACGTTGAGAACCACTGGTTTAAACAATTTAACAAGGGCGATTGAAAGCAGGTTAAAAGATGAGATAAAATATATATTCTCATAATCACAATCTCATATCACCCACTCCCCAAGCCCTCATAACTCAATATTAGGGATTTTCATAGCATAATTAGGGTAAAACTCCAAACACACACACACTCTAATACAGTGATTCTCAACCTTTTTCATATCAAGGAGCCCTAATTTTGCACACATTAGGGCCACAGACCCCCATTTGATGAGATTTTGTCTCTCGGACCCAAATCTGAGAATATTTTTATTGTCAGATATGATTTTGTCCAGAATTCCATGTCTATCTGTATTGTAGGTAGAGAGATAACAGAGAAACTATGATCAAAACAGTCAGTTCTTCTACATTCTCTAATTGTGTTAACTTCTTTCAAGGACCCCTGGTAGTCCCCAGACCCCACGTTGAGAACCACTGCTCTAATACACACACATGCTTTCTCTGTCTTTCCGTCATCAGCTAGTTAGTCAGTTAGTTTTGATATGTAACAAAAAAAAAACAAAAAAAAAAACAAGCGGTCGCTCTATCGCACCATCGCAATTGATTATGCTTGCTGCGTCAGTGGCCCGCCTGTTAGCACGACTCCATCGGCATGCACACTACAAGTGGGAAAGTGTGTGTGTGAGTGTGTGAGTGTGTGTGTGTGTGTGTGTGTGAGTGTGTGTGTGATCCGGGCTGTCCTGTGTGTGGGAGTCACTTGGCCCGAGCGTTGAGTCAGTGCTGAGTTGACAACGTTTTTGTTTGTGTGCGTGTGTGTGTGTGTGTAAGTGTGTGTGTGTGTGTGTTTGTGTGTGTGTAAATGTGTGCATATGCGTAAAACCTAAGTGATGAGTGAGAGGATGAGACCCCCCCCACACACACACACACACACACACTAACACACACACACACACCTCACCACACAAAGTTACAATGATGACGCAGTGGCAAAGGCGACAAAGCTTTACACCTCTCTCTCTCTCTCTCTCTCTCTCTCTCTCTCTCTCTCTCTCTCTCTCTCTCTCTTTCCGGTTCCCTCTCTCCTTTCAAACCTCTACTTCTCCTTCTTCCTCTCACATCGCCGCTTTCCTCCTCTCCGTCTATCCGTTCATCCTCTCCCTCTTGTCATCCCCTCACTGTGTAAAAACCTGACACGTTCCAACATTAAAAATAACACCGTTTCAGTCCTTATCCCTCTTCATCTTTTTCTTTTTTCTTTTTTTTAATCCTCTTCATCCTGCCGCTCATGACCGATCCTTCTCTAACCTCTAGGAGTTCTCATAGACCATCATCCCTTTTCACTAGGCCCATTTTTCTTTTTTTTCGGCCCTGCTCCCATCCCCCTATCTCTCTCCGTCACTCTCTGGCTCTTCCTCTTATCTCTCAGCTATCACTCCCGGAGAGCCCCCCCCCCCCCCCCCCCATCCATTCTCTCCTCTTCTGACGCGCCGCTCTAAATATGCGTTCCCACACACTCATTAATTACCTGTAATTTATACGTGGCTGGACTGACGACAGAGTCATTTGTCTACTCAATTACATCGGCCCTCGCTTTATCTTCCGTCCGTACAGGAGGAGGAGGAGGAGGAGGAGGAGGAGGAGGGGGGGGGGGGGCTTTCACCTTGCTCGGCGCAACAGAGAATAGACACAGGCTTCAAGTTTTATTTTAGCATGCTG
This sequence comes from Centroberyx affinis, assembly GCF_046629955.1. Taxonomy (NCBI): domain Eukaryota; kingdom Metazoa; phylum Chordata; class Actinopteri; order Beryciformes; family Berycidae; genus Centroberyx; species Centroberyx affinis. The sequence goes on along the minus strand of NW_027279167.1, from coordinate 106,782 downwards.
GTACATTGTCACGTGTTTCTTTTTTTGCTGTTATTTTTACTTATTTATTTTTACGTTTCAGTGTCATTTCATGCTGTCCGTACCAGGGTTTCCGTTCAATCCAGTCAAATATTATCTGTGTTTATTGAGCTTAAAGGCAGGCTATATAAAGAATGACATCATCAAGGCATGTAGATTTATAATATTTTTTTATTGAAAAGTACGCTACTTTTGCTTATATCTTATATTCCAAATAAAATAAGTCCCGTCAATAGACTCAGGTGCATAACGCTCTCTCTCTCAAACACACACACAATGTTACCATGCAAAATAGAAAAATAGGATCATCTACTATGAAAACTTGCACTTTACTTTGTTTCTGACATGTATTTTGTTGCTAAATTGCCATATGCTTTCACCGTTATTTTCCATCTTATGAGTTTTATTTTCCATCTTATGTTATGCTCATTCTATGTCTATTTTCATGCATGTAATTTCTTTGTTGTAAAGCATTTTGAGCTGCATTTCTTGTATGAAAGGTGCTATACAAATAAAGTTTATTATTATTTGTATTATTATTATTTTTTAAAGCGATGTTATTTTTAATGCATAATTAATGTTTACGTAATGAAAAATTAAGGACATTTCAGCGATAAAATTAAGGGGTTTAGTTTCATAGTGCAGTTCGTATTTTTCTTTGTTCTATCCTAATTTCTCTTTGTTGTATCGTATTACTATTATTACTATTATTATTATTATGGGGACTGCCCATTGTTCCAATAGCCCATTATTCCGAAACACCAATAGTCCGAAAAATGTCCACCCATTGGACCGAAAGCCCCTTTGTCCGACAGCCCGTTATCCCAGAGGTAGTTGGGTTGAGGCATGGGGTCACTGAGGTTAGGGTTAGGGTCACTGAGGTTAAGGTTAGGGTCACTGAGGTTAGGGTTAGAGCAAGCTTACGGTCAAGGCTGTCAGAAGCCACGGTTGTGGATGGAGCCAGGCATGGAGTTTTCAGACTTTTGGGGTTTCGGAATAACGGGCCGTCGGATCACGTTCCATCCTATCTTCTTTTCGACTTTATTGCGCTCGGGTTTTTTCATGAAGACAGGACAGTAAATTTCTCCTTCATGTTTTAATAAGAATGGTCCATCTGATGCTCCCTTTCCATTCAGGAAATAAGTACTCGTATCTAGCCGGTCCCTGCAGTGCACTTGACTTCCAGCTGTTCAGTGCGATGTCAGCCTCGCATATCACATATCATTTCTTCATAAAATAGCAGAATCATTGAATGGCTCTGAGCAACAAACCGGAATACAAGACCAAAAAGATATGAACCGTTTCATCAGCATGTAGAGGGAGGGGTGGGGGGGGGGGGGGCAGACAATAGCACCTAATCCCAGTATACACCCAGTATATGATGCCAAAGCTACTTTGTCCATCACCGCGCATTCACACGCATAATCCTGCCGAGTTTGAAGTAAGGCGAGAAAGAAATGATTACCGCTAAGTCCCTGTAAAAGCGCCGGTCTGACATGTTTGACGGCCGGGCTTCAAGATAAACAGCAAACATGAGAGACAATGCGTCCCGAGTGTTCGCTCCGCAGTCGATCGAGCACGACAATACAAGTGGACAGGGAGGATGAGAGGAGATGGAAGGATGGAAGGAGGATGGGGGGGGGGGGCGATTATTTGATTGGATGCTGCGATGAAGCCTGGAAGCCTGGAAGCGTTTTTAACGGCAGACAGGCACACTGAAAGGATCCAAAAAGACACAAAAGACTTTTTCTCGATTTTTTTTCACTTACACTCCAGCATGCTAGCAATGCTACACAAAACGACATTTAGCTTTTATCTTAAAAAAAAAAAAAAAATCTTCATTAACTGTAATTTTACAGCACGTTATTGTATTTTTCTTTACAGAATTTTATTGGTAACTTGAGTAAATCATGTAATTTATTTAATTAGAAGAGTTTATTGTAATGCATAATAACACTGTTTTACTGTATTTGTCCTTTGACAATTGCTGTAAAAAATAAGTAAATTGTTGTTGTTTTTTTGTTTTTTTTAGAGCATATTATTGTAATTTAGCAGTAACTTATTGGCAACTTTTTTGCCAATAATTGATTATATTTTTTACAGTAAACTTTTTTACAGTGCAGGTGAGAGACAAGCTGGCGGGAGAGGTTACAACAATCTGGATGAGAGGTGAGGTGAGACGATGTCACGTGCGCACACACACACACACACACACACACACACACACACACAAACACAAAAAGATACACTTTCACAAAATGCACATCTTTTTCCCACTGCTTTTTCGGTGGAGGCCACAGCAATGTAACTCCTAGAGATGGTCGAAAGGAAACAAATGATTCCATTTCCATTCATTTCATTTCATTTTTGTAAAATTTCAGTATGGTTAACCCTTAACCCTCCTATTATGTGTGGGGTCAGTTTGATCCAATTCAAGATTTAACGTTGATCATTTTTACCTGAAACACAGTAGCATTATAAAAACAGAGAAAATATAAGTTTTACACGTATTTTCTTTCTCTATTTTGGTGACTAATTTACTTTTTATTGGTGTTTTTTTCATTATTGACTAGCTGCTATGTGTTACTTGCTGATGTTCTGAAGTGTAAACTTGGGTAACACTTTCAATTACAATCATTTTTAATTTAGTTAAAATTTCTTGGATGGTCTATCTAAACATGGTGAAAGTATCAAAACGCACGGTTGCCAACTAAATCCACACAATCCATATTAGTGCAGCGAGCCTCTAAACGAGCCGTTTGGACTTCCGTAACTTTGTGGCGTCACAAAGGTTCGCTCATTATCATTTTTGTAAGAAATAATAGACTAACAAAGTGTTTTTTTCAAAGCGGTTGAGCGGTTGTCATTGTTTATACCGGAGAGTTTTCCCTACCTGTAGCTGCCTGGCCGCGGTGTCTGACGTTTCACTCTTGAAACGGTTAGCCAATCGGAACAGAGGGGTCGTTAATATTAATGAGCCTTAAAGACACAGCGACAGAAACAGCCTGTTCTTGGTAAGGCTCAGAGAGATGCTGGAAAATGAACGTGTAGAAATGGATTGAGAGTGTTTTTGGTTCATGACACCACACACACAGCTTTGAATGGACCTCAAGACAGAAAATAAAACACTGGAAAGTAGGGCTGTAGTCGAGACCGCCTTGGTCGAGTCCAAGTCCAGATCGAGTCGATCATTGGTGAATTGAGTCCGATTCAAGACCATGACTGAGGGGGGTCGAGACTGAGTCGAGACCAAGACCGCAAAACTATGAGTCCAATTCGAGACCAATACCATAACAATTTGTTATCCAAGGCTACCATTGTATTTACTGACTAAAACAGCATATTTTTGTTTATTGCCTAAAATAGAAGGGAGAAGACATTTCAACAAAATTAGCATGTTTTGAGGACAAAATTAATTGTAGGCAGCTTGTTTATGTTCATAACATACAGTAGTTGCACCTTTACTTAACTAGAAGTGGATTAATCTATTTCATCTTAAGAAGGCGAAGACGAAGGAAAAAAGACAGAGAAAGACAGAGTGAGAGCAGGAGTAACGTTACATATGGACATGGTGAGTTTTTTTTTTGTTTTTTTTTTTAAATCAAAACAAAGTCATTGGTTGGGTAGTTGGCATATTACTTATCAGCAGTCACTAAACCTTACGGTGGGCGCATCACTTTATCAACTGTGAAAAGTGTATCATTCGCTGCTGGTCACTTTCTTAGAAGAGATTATAATTATAAAAACAATGATATTATGTAACGTTAATTCATCCGAGACCGATTCAAGACCGAGTCATATTCACTACGAGTCCGAGCCGAGACCAAGACCGTCCAAAATCGGTACTACAGCCCTGGGAAAGTGGAGAATATGGGACCTTTAACATAATAGGAGGGTTAACGCTCTAACCTCATATATTCCCGAACCTCTGCCTGGCCTCAAAGTAAATACATGCCCCCTTTAGTTTGACGGTGAACCCTGTTGGGTTGAGCCGTGCCAACTCATGCCCACAGCCCGGCTCGTCTAGGCGTCCTGTTTGGTTCCGCGTTGACGCTCGCATACTCTCCCTGTCCACTCCGCTTCCCGTAAGCCCCATTTCTAAGGGGGCAAACCGTAATGTGACTGACACCAAAATAGATTAAGATGTTTTTTTTTTTTGCCCCCGATGCCATCATGCTTCACAGTGTGGCAGCCCCGTTGATCGCGGTGATGATTTGTCACCGTTGCCGTAGGGGCGAGCCACATCGGATGAATATTACAAAAGTGTTACAGTTGATGAGTAAGATTTCACAGGCAATCATGTTCAACATCAGATCACTTCTGGGCAGAGTGTCGGAGCATGACCGGGAGGTGCGGCATTTTGCATAGAAGTATTCCGATTTCTGTTTTTTTTCCTTGTGTATCTTTGGATTTCTTATCCATGGCTTGGCAAGGAGAGTTACTTCGAAATGTGGCAGAACTTCCCCCGAAATCTAAATGTTTGTCACACTTATTTCTATGGGAAATTTGTACACTATGGTTTGCTCTAGTGTGACAGGACATATGCATATATTCTCTCTCTCTCCCTCCCTCACAAACACACACACACACACACACACCAAGAAAGGATAAAGAGGAATTTGTGAGATCCCCTGGGCTGCAGAGGAAGTGCTCTTCCACTGTTTTTCATGCTACATGTTAAATCAGTGACTCTCAACCTTTTTCATATCAAGGACCCCTAATTTAGTCCACATTAGGGCCACGGACCCCAATTTTGATGAGATTTTGTCTCTCTGACCCAAATCTGAGAATATTTTTTATTGTTAGATTTGATTTTGTCCAGAATTCCATGACTGTCTGTATTGTAGGTAGAGAGATAACAGAGAAACTATGATCAAAACAGTCATTCTTCTACGTTCTCTAATTGTGTTAACTTCTTGTAAATGAAATAATGCTGAAGTTTAATAATTCAGCAATTTGCTGGGGACCTCCTAGAACCTCCTGAAGGACCCCTGGTGGTCCCCAGACCCCACGTTGAGAACCACCGTGTTAGATCGCTGCTCTTAATCCTGCACCTCTTTACTCTCTACCTCGTTAGATTGAACTGCGTCCAACTGTAGGAGTGTCAGCACTTTTGCTTCATATTGAAAGAGATGTTGAAGCCGTTTATAATTCTTAAAAACTTTACATTTTATATATTTAAAAAAAAAAATAGCAGTGTTGGTATACATATCAATTATTCATCATTGCGAGACTTGAAGATGTTCTGAAATGTGATGCTACTTTCCCCATGACTTACCATGCCAGTTTTCCATACATTGGACATATACAGGTGCTTTGTATTTTGGAATTGGACTGAGATATCAAAATCGATTACGATTAATGAAACTATCCAATTACAGACACTAGTGAACCTTCTAATTTTGACTGCACCTGACAAGGCCTTTTTGCTGCATGGATCAAATTCCCAGATCTGCTGTTTCCCTGTGAAATGCGACGTTGACTATCTGTTTATCACTTCTATCACTGTAACAAGAAATCTAAATGCATCGCATGGTGAAGCCACACTGTATGGTTTCAGGAGCCAAACAGATTGAACCACTGATTTGCTTTGAGGCTTAAGGATTTTCATCTCGTGTGGTGTGATAGGAGACCATGAGGAAGCTGTGTGTGTGTGTGTGAGTGTGTGTGTGTACATGTGTTTCATCCTCAACCACCAAAACTACACGCTTCCATAAAACACCCACAGGCAAACGCTCCCCTTTGTCAATATTTTATTGTGGAAATGTGAACCACACACAGCTGAACTAGTTGTGTGAACATGCTCACTATGTAGTAGGGTGAGAATGATATATCGGTTTGCCAATATTGTCCTTTTTTTAAACAATAGGATCTGGTCCAGTCTGATATGATGGATATGATGCAGTTCGACTGATTTCATATTTATTGTGGAATTGATCAATACTACACTGGTTGTCTATGGGAAGACTTATGAGACATTTTGATCAGATTCCACATATGTATGCATGAATGTGTTATTATCGTTATTAATAACCTTGGTTTCAATGGTGAAATTTAGTGTCCCATAGGCTAAATGCTGTTTCAGATCATACTTGAACACTTGAATATTTGCAATTTTTTTGGCATGGAAATGGTCAAATTTTAAGATATTGAATATCACCATAAAAGATAAGCTATGGTTTAATTCAAAAATATTGGTGTCAGCATTGGGCTTCAAAGCCCATATCAGCTACTACAGCATGTATGTGTCTATGAAATATGCAGACATGTGTACAGGAGAGCAATGCAATGTTATTACCTTTCTATCCAACACTGAACCAGGGCAATGTTCAAAACTGCGGCTATTGTAATCCTATCAATAACACAATAAGGTGTGTGCTCTCTCTCTCTCTCTCTCTCTCTCTCTCTCTCACACACACACACACACACACACACACACACACAGACACTTTCCTCCAATCTTATCTGTACAGCGCTGCCTCTTTGACCTTGTGTGTGATTGTCTTGTAGCAACCTTCAGTGTGTTCATCAACTTTTCAGCAGTGAGTCATTCTCAGCGGAGCCCTACAGGCAAGCTGTTAGAGTTTTGGAGTCACAGGCTTTTAGATTGCAAGTTAAATCCACCTTTATGTCCCAATTGCTCCATTGCACCCAGCTTTGTCACATGCCCGCGTGTGCACACTCACACACACACACACACACACACACAGGCATGCATGAGCAAACGTGCACAGCTGTGATTCTACTCGAGTTTGAAATTAAATGACTTTGTCGTTGCCGTCTAAATAACCAGTTTCCATCAACATGATCCACTGCATCCACTGTTTTTCATAGATGTGCAACGGGTGGCTGATAAGAAAACAAGTAATGTGAGAGACATGTTTGTAAAAATTTGTTTTGGTCCAACTGAAATGGGCTTTTGAAGGCTGATGCAGATAGCCAATATTTTATGCTGATATTAAATATCTTTTAAAAAACATAGAAAAAAACAAGTTATCAAGTTTTTCAGTTTTATGATTATTAGTATTATTATTATTATTATTAAAAGATGTATTCAGCTTTGTCAGAATTTAGCTGAAAGAATTTTTGGGAGGTCAAGGCTCTGGTGTCAACCAACTGCTATGTCTAATTTGGTTGAATTGAGAGATACAGCTGAGTCGTGAAAAGAGATGCTATGAATATACCGATTTATATGAAAACACATAAAAACAGTAGTGGCCTACTAAGCAGAAGTGAGCCTGAGGCACACCATATGTAGGTAATGAGGCAGAAGAAACATAATTGCCAACAGACAGTGAACATTTTCTGTTTGACAGGTAAGATGAGAAGCGGTCCAGGGCGGCCACCCAGACACCAAGCAAGAATACATCAATCCATCAATTAGGACAGTGTGATCCGTCATGTCAAATGCTGCGGTTAGGTCAAGGCCCGGACACATGGCACTCTGCTTCCATGAGGACACTGTTAGTTCAGTCAACCTGAGAAACGCAATTCCAGTTTAAAGGTACAGTATGATGATTATTACATTTCACATCTATTCTTTTATCCCTTTTTTTTTTTAGATGCGAAGCGCCTCATGGATCCAGAAGGTAACTCACTCGCATATTCATTCATTCATTCACTCACTCACTCACTCACTCACTCACTCACTCACTCACTCACTGACTGACTGACTGACTGACTGACTGACTGACTGACAGACTCACTCACTCATTCACTCACTCACTCACTCATTCACTCACTCACTCTCCCAGTCATTCACTCACTCACTCACTCACTCACTCACTCACTCACTCACACACTCACTCACTCTCTCATTCATTCACTCACTCTCTCACTCATTCACTCACTCGCTCATCCATTCAGTCACTCACTCACTCACTCATTCACTCACTCACTGACTCACTCATTCACTCACTCACTCACTGACTCACTCATTCACTCACTCACTCACTGACTCACTCATTCACTCACTCACTCACTCACTCATTCACTCACTGACTCACTGACTCACTGACTCACTCACTCACTCACTCACTCACTCACTCATTCTTTTATCCTTTTTTTAAGATGTGATGCGCCTCATGGATCCAGAAGGTAACTCACTTGCATATTAATTCACTCACTCACTCACTCACTCACTGACTGACTGACAGACTCACTCACTCATTCACTCACTCATTCACTCACTCACTCACTCACTCACTCACTCACTCACTCACTCACTCACTCACTCACTCACTCACTCATTCACTCACTCACTCATTCACTCACTCAATCTCCCAGTCTCTCACTCTCTCACTCACTCACTAACTCACACACTCACTCTCTCACCCACAGTCAGTCACTCACTCACTCGCTCATTCACTCACTCACTCACTCACTGACTCACTCATTCACTCAAACACTCACTGACTCACTCATTCACTCATTCACTCACTCACTCACTGACTCACTCACTCACTCACTCACTCACTCATTCACTCACTCATTCACTCACTCACTCACTCTCTCACCCACAGTCAGTCACTCACTCACTCGCTCATTCACTCACTCACTCACTCACTGACTCACTCATTCACTCAAACACTCACTGACTCACTCATTCACTCACTCACTCACTCACTCACTCACTCACTCACTGACTCACTCACTCACTCACTCACTCACTCATTCACTCACTCATTCACTCACTCACTCACTCACTCATTCACTAACTCACTCACTCACTCATTCACTCACTCACTCACTGACTCACTCACTCACTCACTCACTCACTCATTCTTTTATCCTTTTTTTAAGATGCGATGCGCCTCATGGATCCAGAAGGTAACTCACTTGCATATTCACTCACTCACTCACTCACTCACTCACTGTTAACCTCTCTGCCCCTAGTGGCCGTTAGGAGGCATCGCACACCAGATGCTGAGAATCACTGTTTGGTCTGCAATAGTGTGTAGGGTGCCTCATTATCACCACCACCGTTTATCCAATGCTAATACTAAAAAACAAGACTAAATTAGAATCTGGATGCAAATTTGCATACTGAAAAAAACATATATAACAATTTCTTCAAATGGAGAAGCTCTGCAGAAAAGCATTGAATGTAATGTGAGACTGCAGAGAGGAGGGTGGGAAGGGAACAGTTGGACAGTGTGGAATCAAAAGCTCTTCAGTAGAAGCAGGAGAGGACAAGCCGGTCGATCGCAGGGGGAGTAAAAAGCAAACAACAATGAGAGAATTACTGAGGCTGTCTCACCGAATCAGCCGGTGTGGTTTTAGTGTGTGTGTGTGTGTGTGTGAGTGTGAGTGTGTCTGGGTTTTGGAGACAATAGGCTTCATTGCCTCACCTGTCCACAGGGAGCAAGGTTTATCTAATGGCCATAGGGCTACACTGAGGATTAGAGCAGAAAAGGCTTATGATGCCTTTCAGCGTGTGTGTGTGTGTGTGCGTGTGTGTGAGAGAGAGAGAGGCAAAGAATAGAGAGTATGTGTATCTGTGCGTTCACCTCTTCACTTCTTATCGATCAGTGCGGCGGCTACACAGTAATGAACACTGACTGACACCTCCAACAAAACAAAGAGCTGAGTGAATCACAGCGGTCTGCCAAGAAAAAAAAAAGAAAATTAAAAAAACCACAAAAACCCCAATACTGTCCATTCTGAAAACAGAGTTGCATTGCTGAACATGGCCAACCTTGAGCAAACACAGTGGGACTTACGATCATAGCTGGGGAAAGACAAGAAATTCAACCTCGCTTACTCTCTTTCTGGGAGCCACGCCAGGGCGCACTTGACCTTCACTGTCCCAAGTATTAAAATCACAACAGGTACCTTGCATATCACACCCAGATTTCTTTATCGCCCATCTCCTCTTTTCCTTTTCCCTCCCCTCTCACTCTCGCTCTCAATTTCCTCCTCAGTCCCTCTCCATCTGAGAGCTGTCTAGGCTCTTGCTATCCCAAACTCTGGCCAGTGTCCAGACAAGGAGCTATTGCGGACTTAGGGTAAACTTAGAAATGGATTTGTCGGGACCTGATGGAGTGCCCTTGTGCTACTGTGAACGAGTTTGCCATTGATAAGATGAGTTGGGACACCGCACATTCTTTTCCGACTTTAGCAAAGTCTTTGAGTCCCTAGTCGGAACTTTACGTCTTCCCTTTCGCGAGGCCAAAATTGCTTCAGCATCCATATATCGGCATATATCATCGGCACATATCCGACCCTGTCTCATAAAATTTCTGTTTCAGCACGAACTGTGAAACACAGATTATGTGTTGTGGACACAAATCCTGTGAACATTACGTTCCTCTACCACAAATGATGTGACGATAGCACAAAATAGACAGGCCATTTTTACATGTTGGTCACGTCAAAAGGTTGGCTAATGGTTAAGTTTAGGCAAATAAACAACTTTGGTTTAGGTTAGCGTTAAGGTTATGTTAAGTTGAAGCAAGTAAAACAACTTTGATTAAGGTTAGGGTTAAGGTTATGTTAAAGACCCTATAGACAACTTTTTTGCTTTAACTTATAATTATGAAGTAAATGTTGATTGCACAGTGTAATGTCTATAGAATAATGACACCATCGGCGTTTAGATTGGTTCCCTATAAGCCTCGCTTTCACTATGCAATTCTGTCTGCCACCGGGTACGATCTCCCGGGAGAAGGAAGGCTCCATTTACGGCAAAAAGGAAGTGAGTCATCCATTGTGCAACCAAAAGAGGAATAGGACAGGTTTTCCCCGGTAGCTATCGGTAGCTATCCCTAGTAGCGGAAATGGAAACGGTGGAACAACCGAAGTGACAGTGGAAACTCTACCCTCTATCATAGCACTGAGATCGGGGTTTCTAGTTCAAATTGGGATTCTTACGGTTGTTTCTTGCTTTGGACAGTAGCCAGGCTGCTGGCGGTAGCGTAACCATGTTGCTAACACTACCGCTAGCAGCCAGAAAGCGAACCGGGAGCTACAAGGAAGCCAGGACCAGCCAGAAACAAACATAGATGTTTGTTTCTATTGCACGGAGCTAGACTGTAACAGAAAGCGATCCGGTTGTCTTTGCAACAGCGGCGGAAACAACAATACCACTTGGAAACGCTAGGGGGGGACAACGGGGGAAAGTTGAAAAGTTGTCTGTATCCACTTTAAAGCTACACTAAGCAATTTCCCGACCACTAGAGGGTGACAGAAACCGCAACACATTTGTAAATAAAGCACAGCAAAACCGCTGGGCTACAGAAGCCCCTAAGGACAAACCGTGCATGAAGGCTAATGGCTAAAATAAACGTACCTTCTCGTTTCAACAACATTTTTTCAATATCACCCTGTCTTCTTGGGAGATTACGTTTTTCAATCCCAATATATTTTAAAGATGATACTGGGTGGTTATTTTCTATGAAGTGAGCTGCCACTGGATAATTTGTGTTTTTGCAGCGAATTGTACTGCGGTGCTCTGCAATCCTTTATTTTAGTTCTCTACTTTTTTTCCAATGTAAACAAGGGAGCATGGACGCATTAATAAATATATCACTCCCTTGGTTTTATATGAGATTACTCCTTTGACTTTTATTTTCTTTCCTGTTTGAGGATGACCAGACTCCTATATCACATTCACTGCACTTGAATACATATTTGATGAAGACATGAATCACTCCCCCGCCCAGACCATGATTATTGAGCAAACGTCAATATCTTTACACCACAGCGAATGAGGAAAGAGTCATGCTGACGTGGCAGCTATCTCTATCACTCCCTGGTTTTTCTGGTGGACCCTGAACTGTTTGCCAGAGTGTCTGCCTCACCTTTCATATCACATTTCATTTAGCAGCGGCCCAAGCATAAAAGACACCATCTGTCAGGCCTCTGCTTTTCACCTCTCTCTCTCTCTCACAGCCAAGGGAAGACCTCTATTATGAGAGTGTAAGGAGAAGAGAGGAAAGAAGTGGAAGGGCCGGAGAGGAAGAGAGTGGTTCGGGGCTTCAAACGAAACCCACCTCAGACTGAAAATTGAACTTGGTGTGAAGCTTTCAACTTTCGGCCCTTTCATGTTCGGCACAAAATGCAGGGAGGCCCTATCTCGATAAGAACAGGTTTTCTGGCAGGTTAAAATGTCTTTGACATGATATCAGAGAGCAGGCAATCAGACAATGACTATGTGTCAGTCGTGTCTTTGTTAAATGGTACAAGGGTGACAAGTTAGGACAGCCCTTTGAAAGGACCAGCACTCACATGAAATGAACCTGAGAAGTGTGACACATAGGCCCCATACATCGAGAACAGAGACATTATATGTCATTTCAGAATTTTGACGTCATTAACTAAAGGAAAACCGACATCTCAAAAAAAGACATCTCGTTTGACTGCAGTTCGGTTAGAGGTGCACATGGGAGAAATACATGGCGGATTACAGTATCTGTCATGCAAAATGAGTTCCACATTACCTCGCTACTTCAGCGCTCACCCAAAATGTCCCCTACATGAAAGAGCTGAAACTGAAAAGTCCCCATTTTAGGCTTTTCATGGCTTCTCCGGCTAAGATGATAGCAAAACACGACAGCTGTCTGAAAACAATAAATAACTTACAAGGCCCCACAAAATCGAACTCCCATTTTTTCTTTTTGAATTATTCATTGGACATAATCCTAGACGGGGGGTTCTACTGCTTTCATCTTAAAGCATCCCCCTGCCAACCTAAAAGGGGTGCATTGGCAGATGTAACTTAGAAGCAACCCAAAACTGAGGTGACAGGGAGGATGTTCAGCCTCTTCACGGTGCTGGGGTATATTTAGCACTTTTAGATTATCAAAGTAAAAATATTGCCTTATGAATGTGGTTGCTGTTCAAATGTGGCCTACCATTGCTTGACTGGATACTTACTTTATTTGATACTTAAACTTTCTGGTATTTGTTAAGTGCAGTGATGCGATTTGCCTACATGTTGGGTATACACTTAGCAATATTTCAGTGTTATTGATTTTAAATAATGAGTATAGGTATTACCTTCGGTTCTGCATACCCTGAGGTCCGTTATAATCAAGTTGAATCAAGTATGAAGCATGATTGATCCACAAATAGAGACAATAGAGTGGAGAATCATTTGTCTTCCCTTGTTCTGAAAGTGTTTTGACAATTCATTCTTCAGCACACAGGTTTTACCATGGCCTTGGTTTAAAATAGATCAATTCATTTGATAGGTCCAGAGAGTATATGGTCAATTTACACATAATCACATTTTAAAAATGAAGATAAAAGTCAAACATACAAGACTCAGTTCATTCAAAAATCCGAATACAGTTACATGTCGTTTGACAGTTTGTATTGTTTCTGAAACAAGCCTGTGGTGAAAACTCGATGCTATAAAGCAGTGGTTCTCAACCTGGGGGTCGGGACCCCCCAGGGGGTCATGAGATAATTTCCAGGGGTCGCGAGATGATTTATGGGATAGGGGGAAAAAAAATCTATTTCTACTATACATACTACATACATACTATATTATTTTCTTGTCTATTTTTTCAGTTTTTTTTCTCAACTTTTTGGCTTTTTTAGCCAAACTAAGCAGAAATACTAAACAGCTTTCATTGAAACAAGCTGCAAAAAGATAAAACATCCTTTATATCGTTCTTTCTCTATGTGCTCCTGTAACGGGGGTCGCCAGGAGGCATCAAGTGGTTTTAAGGGGTCACGAGCCAAAAAGGTTGAGAACCACTGCTATAAAGGACTAGTGAAAATACTTCCAGGCAAACCGCAGGCCTTCTCCACTCTTAGGGGCAAGTGGGTAAGAGTAATAGGATTATTTGTAAGTAGAAGTTGAGCTCAGAAGTCAAGACACTCGGAGGATTTGGACACCTTCTTAATTAGTCTGAGCAGTTGGCCTTTTAGTGAGCATGCCCACTAGAGCTCAACTAATGATGGCACACTCATTATAGGGCCCGACACTGGACGGGATGACTGTTTTACTGCCAGACATAAATCTGTCCTCAGGAAAACCTTGTAGAGGGCTACTGCATACCTGGAACAAGTAATGAAACAGGTATCTGATGAACGGTGCCTCTCTGTCCTCCACTTGCACCAACAGAAAACTGCTCACTTTTAAGTCACACCAAGGTCTACACCAAAGCATGTACACATTCTAAACAGTGTCATGGCACAGTTGTATCTATAACATATAGACTTAATCAATACATTTGGATGTGATTTCAGCTCTGTGGCTCCTTAATTGATCAGCTGCCTTCATCTCTTCTATGGAGAAAAAAGTAATGCTAGGAAACTTGGCTAATGCTAATGCTAGGATACTTCATTTGCTATCTAAAGTTAGCAAACATAGTTATAGCTTACTACATACATGCATGGAAGCACTGCTTATCCTTGTGAATTGTGAATCCTTGTGAATTGTTGACTTTTTTTTCAATTCCAGTTTAGTTTTAATTCATTTTTAAAGCGGGTTTGCCAGTTTAGTTTAGTTTTTATTTTTTGAAAATGCTTAGTTTTAGTTTAGTTTTTATTAGTTTCGGTGTTTTAGTCTTTTTTTGTAATATGGGGTATTTGTCTGGGGCGAGATTCAAAAATTCAAAATACTAGGCTTATGTATGAAATAAATTGACAAAGACGAAAACTAAAGACATTTTCTGTATAATTTTAGTTTATTTTAGTTAGTTTTGTAAACACACAATACAGTTTCAGTTAGTTATCGTTTTTTGTAAAGCCTCGTTTTTATTTTTATTTCAGTTAACGAAAATGTTTCTTCACACCTAGTTTTCGTTATTTTGTTAGTTTTCGAGAGGGTTATAGGGTATTAAAATTGCAGGTTTGGCATGAAGATTTCTAGTTAACGTTAACCTTTAAAAACAAGTGTTTTAACGTTTTGTAGGTGCTCAGGTGGAGAGGCGGGGTGGAGCGTATGCATGATTGGAGTGAGCGACTTGAAAAACTCCTGTTAACACCAAAGTGCTGTGGTAGCACAGTGTTGTTGGAATTAAGAGAATCACTGAACAACATATTTAATTCATGCGTTGACCGACCCATCAGAGTTAGAAAATCACTGAGCTATTTTCTGGTATGTGAATGCACAACCAATCTAGAGCTGACTCATTCTTGTTTGACTTCACTAAGCACTGCACATTGCAAAAAGCATTATACACAACACACAGAGCGTGGCTAATAATACAACTTGTACTTTGTTTTATTAATTATATACTGCTCAGTAAAGAACAGAGTTGATTTGTACATGACTTTTACTTTTTCTACACAAGTAATTTTTACCCATTTGTAATTATCAATAAAGTCGAGTCAGAAAAAGAGGTACTTGAAATCGAAACATTGCTGAAAGCGACCCAAAAACATACAAAACCCAATATGATTCCGCATAGAGATACATAAACTTAAACTAATTTGCATGGCGGGGCCGTTTTTCGGAGTAAGACCCATTGGAAAAAGTAACAAATGAGTCTAATTCTCAACAAACTGCTCTTTGGCCCAGCCTCATGGATTGCAGGCTGTGACAGTGAACTGATAATTGGGTTGTGTGTGAGAGACCTGAAGCAAACTAATCTGGCCAGGAATAGTGCATACCAATCAGGAGCAGCGAGGAGATGCTACATTAAGCATTACATTGAACAGTATGGGAACACAATTAATGATGTCAGTATTTCAACCCACCAACAGATGTCTGTGACTGCCTTATTTATTCTTTGGTTGGGTAGAGGAAAAAGAGGCTTTTATGGTAATGTCTTTTTCTTCTTTTATGTTTTTTATTCAGCAGCGCCGTGGCAATGCAACAGTATCATAAGGTCCCGAAGACGTCTGTTCTAACCGAATCGATAGCATGTCAGGCCTTGATGGTTGTAGATCACTACACAACACCCATAAATCAGTTTGAAATTTTCTTTCTTTTTTTCTATTTCCCATGAAAGACGATAAAATCCTCCTTACAACACCCACCGCCAAAGTTTTGGAATCACAGAATTGCACCTTGAGTCACCAGAGTGCAACAATCGCTTCAAAACACAGTAGCTTGAGATGATTAAAAGATGAAAAAAAAAACACATTAGAGGCATAACCTGTGCTTGTTAAGTGAGAAGAACATTAAAGCCCCCTGTTCTCAGGCAGACAGCTGTCATTTGTCAGCTATATGTTTGTATCAAGCGACACAGAGAGGCGTGATGGTTGGGCCAGTGATAAATGAGCGTGGTCAGCAGGCCTTTTTTAATATAGACCGCAGCATTAAAGGAATAGTTCACCCAAAAATGAAAATTCTGTCATCATCTACTCACCCTCCAAATGAAACACAGGTGAAATTTGTTAGTCCATATAACACACAGGGAGGTTGCCAGCACAACTTGGTAGCAGCCTTCTCCAAAACAACTGAAGTCAATGGGGACCTGTTCTTTAGAGTTCCAAAACAAATACAGAAAGACCTATACACCATTATTTGTTGCAAATCAATCAGCTGTAGTTAAGATTTGCACTAAATGATGGTGTAAATATACTGTAGGTCTTTTTGGAACTCTGAAGAACTGGTCCCCACTGACTTCAGTTGTTTTGGAGAAGGCTGCTATGGAGTTGTGCTGGCAACCTCCCTGTGTGTTATATGGACAAACTTCACCTGTGTTTCAACTGGCATGAGGGGGAGTAGATGATGACAATTTTTTTTAAATTTTTGGGTGAACTATTCCTTTAATGGTCTAGGTGACCGAAATGTGTGTGTATGTGTGTGTGTGTGTGTGCAAACTGTGCATGTACTGAGACAACATGAATGCTTGTCGGTGACCTGTTGTTGTATTCAAGTGGGCTGTACAAGCTGCAAGCCGATATTGCATTGCTAATTCAATCTGCAGGATTCAGAAAGCCACATTTAAGACTTTTAAAGATCTTTTTAATGCTACTTAGAATTTAATTGAAGACCAATTCCAACAACCAAAATAAAGAAACAAAAATCTGGCAAAACCTACTTCTGATTGAGTTGAAAATGGGCAGTATAAGAACAGGAGATGTGATGATTGACACCCTATTCTGTATTAATCTAAGAGTGGACATGCATGTGGGTCAAACGTACAATGACCAGCTGCAAGTGCAAGCAATGCACCACAACATAATAAAATAAAACCAATTTAATTTGCCTTACTTTCCAACTCTACCTCGACAAAATATCACCTTATGCAAAGAATCACTCAATACCACTATCTAATATTATATTTGCATCAAAATTAAACTTAATTAAAAAGTAGACTCGTCATCACATGGTGTAAAAAATAAGACCTCTAATCACTGCATGCAAGATAAGCTAATACTTTTTAAGGCTTTAGATTGAGATAATGTAATTTGTCCTTTATTATCTTTTTTGACAAAGTGTTTTTGCCGGTTTCTAATTAACAGTAAAGAGTCAGAAAAGGGAGGACAGCTCCTATTGAAGGTTGACTGTCCATGCAGTCATGCTGAGCTAAGCACGCTGGAGAACAAACCTAAGTGAAATATCACCTTAATTGACTTGACAGTGACTTAAAGAGGGTGTAAAACTCAACATGGGTCTGCATAGAGATACATCATGAAGCCCCCTGCCTCCCTGGAGACTCGGTCATCAATACAATACGTCAGGGTATGTCGAGGTTGGTGTCAGCATCTAGTATATTTTGTTCCACTGCAGAGCGATGGTACACTCGAGAAGGGAGGGTGGATGTGGCAACACGCCTACACACACAGCATACCGCACATACACTCACACACAGGCACTGCTGGCATCTGCACATCCCATTCCTGTAGTCTTTCTAATAAATATTCTAGAGAACTGGGACGCTTTGAATGGCTGGAATCAACTTGTCTTCCATTCTGCACTCGTCCAGAGTGTCCAGAACTATTGTTCATGAAGCAAAATCGCAGCAGCAGGGAAACAAGGAAGCACGGAACCCTGATTGGCTGTTGATGGCCAATGACCATGGAGAATTCAGCCGTGGCCAACTTATTATATCAGCCGACAAGCTTGACGAGCATCCACACATAGGCAGAGATTCCCTGGTCGCTCAGCTCTATAGGAAATTAATGGACAAAAACCCTTTCCACCTGGCATTAAAATGAGTCCTGGGTAAACGTGTGTGAATGCACCCAAGACATATAAGATCTGATCATCTAAGCTAGTGATTCTCAAACTTTTTCATATCAAGGACCCTTAGTTTAGTCTACATTAGAGCCACGGACCCCTTTTTGATGAGATTTTGTCTCTCGGACCCAAATCTGGGGATATTTTTACTGTTAGATATGACTTTGTCCAGAATTCCATGACTATCTGTATTGTAGGTAGAGCGATAACAGTGAAACTATGATCGAAATAGTCATTCTTCTACATTCTCTAACTTCTTGTAAATGAAATGCTGAAGTTTAACAATTCATCAATTTGCTGGGGACCCCCTGGAACTCCCTCAAGGACCCCTGGTGGTCCCCGGACCCCACGTTGAGAACCACTGATCTAAACCACCTCTCGAGGTAGACACATTCGGCCACATCCGCATTAACAACAAAGAGGAAATGCAATGTGTTTCCAATTCACAAATAGGAGCTACATAAACTAAAATGTATGGACACAACCAGGACATGCAAATTAGAGGTCTTCACGGGTCTACCCGGACTCTAGGATCCGAGACCCGACCCGGGACCCGTACGGGTTCGGGTCCACGTTTTATTATGGTAAATCGGGTCCCATTCTATTACCGAGGTCTCGGGTCTCTCTCCTCTCGGACATGCACCGGGTCGGGTCTGTAATATCTCGGGCAAAAACGGGTCGGTATATATATATATTTAAAAAAATTATTGGGTCCAATTGGATCTCGGAACAAATTTCCCGGGTCCATTAGGGTTCAGGTCCGTCATTTTGGACCCGTGAAGACCTCTAACGCAAATGAAACAGGTAGCAGGCAGCTTTGATAGTAACATACTTCGTCAAAAATGGTTTGTGAGGATACTGGTGGATAGGCAACAAGCAAGATGAGGCATTTACTGTCAATTTTACCAGTTGGTATCAGGTGGAAAGGGGACCGAACAGACTCCATTCCGATACAGCAGACTCTTAGCGTTAGTGGGAGGTGGGCCCTTCATTCAGTCTTACACTGGCGGGAGGTGGGGACTTTGGTTAACAACTTTAGTTCATGTGATTTATCAGAGCCTCTATCTTATCCAGCATTCCCATCAAATAGAATTATTTTCAAAGGAGCAGACGTGGGGACGAACGTACGAAAGTCGGCTCTCTCCGTCACATTCTCATACCTCAGGTTGGCTAACCACATAAAACAGAATAAGGAGCCCCCAAACCCAATCGATCTTAATTACATCTGTGTCCTAGTGCGGTGGCACCATGCAGTCATTCTCTGTGTGCATGGGAAATAAGTACATACTCTAGAACGAGCGGAGCAAAGGCATGGGAGGAATGGAAGGGGAAAGAGAAAAGGGAGACGGCAGCAAAAGAGGGGGGCGTCTTTTCCTCATTTGATCGTACCTTTCAACTCTAATTAAATGGCTTTGCTCTGAAGTCCTTTCCCTCATTCCAAGAACAATTTTCCCTCTGTACTACATAACAGTAATGGTCAGGAGTTGTGTACAAAGGGTTTGACACACACACACTCTCACATATGTTTGAAGCTAGGTCGGTTGCGAGTGTGTGGAGATGAAAGGGATCGTAAACCGGACTGTCATGCAATGTTTGTTGTTCGCATTTCGATAAAGGCAGAGGCAAAAGATCAGTTGAAGAAATAAGTGAAAGCACATTGGATTTCCTTCTAAGACTTTGAACAACTAAAGCTCTGGAGCGGCTGAAGGAGCGTCCGATTCTAAATGTGTGGACTGAGGTTCGACTGATATGGACTTTTGAAGGCCGACACTAATACCAATATTTATAGAATTAAGCTGGCGATGGTTGATAATTTGTGCCCATATTCAGTATCCTTAAATTTTACAATTTTGTCCAATTTAGACCATCATGGGACACTAAAACTCTCCAAACTGGGACTAATTAAATTATTTTTCGGGTTTACAGCATTTTAAGGCAGGGTGACCCTCCACATCTATTCAATATTAGGGAAACTCTGGGATACATTGCTGCCTTTAAATTAAGAATCAATTTAAATAAACTTGAACAATTAAATTAACGAATAAAATGTGCAAATTTACATTTAAATTTGATTGAATTGCAGGTTTTACAGACTGTTTTTATGAAGGTGTGGTCAGGGAGGAACCTCCATCATATCGGCAGTGGATGACACTCTTGGTCAATATCCCATATTCAATAATAGGCAAATATCTGCCGTATATTGGTGTTAACACTATTATGGACACCCCAATTCCCAGGTAGGGACCTTCCATGCCCACACAACAATTCATACATTGCTGGTTAAAAAAGGGTCAATAAAAATAATAGGGAATTAATTAGTACCCAGAATACAATAAATGCCATGGTGTAAAACAGTAGTTGGGGGTAATGTCATATTGCAATGGCTTATTTGCTACAGTACATCTGCAATTTAATTTTCACCGCCTGGAAAAATAATGGGGAGGGTCTGCAATTGGAATGAATGCCTAATTCCGTGAAAAGTCATTCCCAATTCATCAGTCCTACTATCGATACGGCTGATCGTTCTCAGGAGTGGCTCGGATTCATTTCATGCTTCCACGAGCGACCCCCCCCCAAAAAACAAGAGGTCCTTATTGGCTGTTCCAGTCAAATCTAGATTACATACAGATTATAGATTCTTCTAGATTTAGGATCAACTTGCCTGAGGAGCTCACGCTGCTAAATCTGTGTTCTTTTTTAAATCACTTCTTACTAGTCACTTTAACAGACTTACTGTGATGACATGACTTTTTGTTAATTGTCACTGACTTCCCTTTTTATGTTCTGCTTTTGTGTTTCTTGCTTCACTGGCATTACTTTCGTCTTCTACTGTTTTACTGTTGATTTTATCTTTTTATTTTATTTAGTCCTTTGTAAAGCACTTTGTTTTGACAAGCGCTATACAAATAAAGATTTTCATTATTCTTATTATTACTACTATAATTCACACACAACAGTAGAGTGACTGTATTATCGTTTGAGTACAAATGACCTAAAACCAAAGCCACTACCGGCATCACGGAGTTATCGATATGCCACATTTATGGGTCCGACCAGCCCATAATTTCTCTTCCTCTCCGTGGCAACACCTCTTGATGGATGGCAGTGCTTGCACTCCTATGAAGAACCCTCCCAAGCCTCCCAAGGTGACCTCAGTCCCCACAAACAAATGGCTTTTTTAGCACTCTCTACATTTTCTTGATGGGAAACGTCCATTTTGAACAGCAACCATGTTGAAGAAGAAGAGCCATTTTAACGAGCCTGACAGCCTGAGACTTTATCAAGCAGAGATGTGGGAGGGAATGTGGATGTGGGATGCCGTTAACACCCAGTTTTGAGTCAGAGTGGGACGATTTCCCTTCATGAGTTTATGAATACAATGGAAAGCGTCACTATGGAGTCTATGGGTGATTTTGACATTTACTCCTACAGAGGCTTTGCATTTACATCACAAATCTCCCAGCAACCACAGCTGGCACCATCCTGGAGGTCCATTGGAGAATTGGCTCTGGGCAAAAAATGTGTAAATATATAACAACCAGGCTAGAAAATAAGAATCCCTGAAAAAGATTGTTGGTGTGTATGTAGGTTAATTCATTTTCAATATAAGCAGAAGTGAATAGTCTGATAAGAGAAGAATCAGCTCAGTTAAACTGAAAAAAAAAATGTTTTTTGGCCAAAGCAAAGCAGCTAACAGTGACATAATAGCTATACTATAATCTTTATAGTGGGAATACTGTGGTTTAAATGCCCTTCAGATTGGTTATATGCCCCTTTTAGCTTATAGATTCAATCAAATTTTAAACTTTCTCATTGCTGCCTGTTTCATTCCTTTAATTTTATTTATATGGCATTTAAAACAAGAGAAAATGGTGAAAATGCTCAAAAAAGCCTGAAAAGAGTTATTTTGTAACCTAAATTTGACTACTGGTGAGCATTAGCCTGTAATGTTCACACCAATACTTTTTTCTACTTTCACTATTAGGTCACAACCATGGTCCAAAATGATTAGACTGTAATTGCAATCAGTGCTAATTCTATAGGAATACTTCAGTATAAGTAAGTCCATAACATATATTTTTATAGTGCTTAGTATTTAAAAATGACCAAAGGGATGAAAAAAGACTTTTGATACGCTTTAAGTAGGTAACCTATCCTAACATATAACATAAAACTGCAATCTATGTCAAACTGTGATAAATTAATAAAAATATCATAACTTAATTTTGTATTTTACCATAAGTTTTATGTAGCATTATGTAGTCGCAATGAGGTAACTTTGGAGAAAACACCACATTCCAGTCGGGTTGGAGGCTCGTGACACCGGTTCCGCTGGAGTTGAGGCTAAGCCTGAAAACTAGCTTGACCGGGACCAGGCTATTCAAGAAGGATTAGTTTCCATGGTAACTTAGCATGAGCTTGATAAAACCTGCTTTATGGAACTGCATTTTCTGCTAACATTATCTAAACATAAAATCGAACAGTTGTATCAATGGCGACAATATCAGTTCCTAGTCAAGAACACTACAGAGTTTAGCCATTTCTATTAAATTCTGTTGAGCCAGCCAAGTTATAGAAAAACAATAATCTGTCCACAGCCACTGTTGCCCAAGGGCTGAAGGCCTCCAATATGGCTGCCAGAGGGTATGTTACATCACCTGAAAGCTCTCCATAGTTCTTCAGCAAAACTTAAAGGCATACTGAGTAGGATTTTGCTGTTGACCCCTCCTCCCTGCCGTTGCCAGAACAGTAAAAACCAGTAAAAGAATACAGCGAGGCAACACGCCAACAGACAAGGCTCGTTCCGAAATGAGAGTAAATCTGTTGGCTTTTACGCTTTGGAGAATACTGAAGGAGAGGAAGGGGATGAAGAGCGACGCGGAGTTGGCCTGTTGGAAAGGTAGGTGCCGGTTAGCTTAGCTATCAGCTTTTCTACTACAACAAAGCTACGCTAATGGTAGCTAGCTGGGGAGCGTATCTATGTTCCCAGGGTCCTATGTTCCCAGGGTCCTAAGTTCCAAAGGTCCTATGTTCCCAGGGTCCTATGTTCCCAGGGTCCTAAGTTCCCAAGGTCCTATGTTCCCAAGGTCCTAAGTTCCCAAGGTCCTATGTTCCCAGGGTCCTATGTTCCAAAGGTCCTATGTTCCCAGGGTCCTATGTCCCCAGGGTCCTATGTTCCCAAGGTCCTATGTTTCCAGGGTCCTATGTTCCCAGGGTCTTACGTCCCTAGGGTCCTATGTTCCCAGGGTCCTATGTTCCCCAGTTCAATATTCTGTTAACACACATTAACCCTCCTATTGTGTTCGGGTCAAATTTGACCCGTTTCAAGTTAAAATATTTCATAAATATTATCCAGTTTTTTTTTTACTGGACCAAGGCTTCAAAACAGCTATATAAACACAACAAAACCAATGGTTATCATTTTATTTGATTTTGAAGGTCTCTAACCCTAACCCTAGAACTGGGGAACATAAGACCTGTTCCCCATATAAATCTGGGGAACAGAGGACCCTGGGAACATAGGAATGACTAGCTCCCAGCTCACAATACGCACTAGCTCTGACCAGTTGCTCTGTTTTAGAGTTTGGGACCGCTACCGCTGCCGGCGAGGCTTTCAGATATTAAATGATTCAGCAGTGGTTTTGGTTGCAGCCGGACACACCTGCTGCTAAAAAGTCGACGCCCTGAAACATCCTGAACATGAAATCAAGAAAATCCAGGCCGAAGGCAGGCTCTCTGCAGACACACACACTGTCACACACTACCAATGTAAGTTAATGATTGAGTAGAATCATTTTTGGATGAGTTTATGCTAAAGGGTAAAATTCTGCTCAGTATGGCTCATTTAAGGCAACTATTTAAGATATAAGGGCAGTAGTAGTATTGACCTTGTGACTCGAAGGCTGCTGATTCAAACCCCCAGAATGTCAGGAAAATCTGAGTTGGGAAAGTAAATGTACTTTTCAAACACACACGCCTGTATATGCACTCAAATACATTACACACTCCTGCACTGACAAAGAGGACCACATGGCCGATTCAAAGAAATGGAAGACATTAAACCCCTTCAATCGATTGGGTCATATATCTTAAGTGGGCAATTCCTCTTTCCCTCAGCACAGCTATGATGGATCCTCCTCTTCTCTCTCTCTATTCTGAAAGCTCAAAACAAAATAATAAAAGATTCCAGTCCGGTCCGTACGTGGGTGGGACCCAGAACACTCATCACAGGCGAGGCGCCCCGTCGTATTTCCTGTGTCGTATTCAAATCCATTTCCCGGTCGCTGCCGCTCTGTCACGGGAGGTCGTTTACTCTCTTATCGCGCCACTTCATCTTTTGTCAGTCTCCCCATCATAAGCCCGGTGACAGGCTCGTGATGGATGTGAAGTCCAACTCCAGAGATCCATCTCCCAACCACCCCCCAACCCTTCAGACCTTCCACCATGTTACCTAGATCTACTGAGCACAAGGCTGAAGAAGAGAGACTTAAAGGACAAAATGAAATAAAACAAGCAAATGTTTGTGCACAGTAAAAAAAATCCATCTTAACAAGTCATTTACTCTATTATTGTGTCCTAAAATCACAATTTTCTTCAAATAAGAACAAAATCGGGTGAGATAATTTCACTTGTTTCCAATGCAAATCAACTTCAAGATTACAAGAATTCTTGAAGTTTCTGATGGATGCAAAATTCTTCAAGAATTTTGTAGAATCAAGTGTCATTTTCTTGATAGCAGTGCAGCGATCTGCCTTATTCTGACTGGTTTCAACATTGACACTCATTTCTAGAAAATTCCTGAAACAAGTGAAGCTGCATTGGAAACAAGAGGAGTTATCTCTCCTCACTAGCAGAATTTTTCTCTTGGTTTAAGAAAAATAAGATTTGAAGGCTGAATAGGAGACTAAATCACTTGCTAAGATAGAGTATTTTTTGCGGTGAGTGAAAATGGTGAAACCTTTTTAAGACATATGACTCATTTTATTTTGTACTCAAAAAACTGCAGTTGCTACGCAACTTCTGAAAACCCAACTGAAGCCAAATTGTCAAAAACTTTAAGCAACTTCAAAAAGAAGTAAATTAAAGTCTAGTATCTCAGGTGTCTCAGAGAGGGGTCATTCCTATGTTCCCAGGGTCCTATGTTCCCCAGATTTATATGGCACATAATGGGAACATGACAAAGGGTCCTATGTCCCCCATGTGCTCTCCCAGGGTTCTATGTTCCCAGGGTCCTATGTTACCAGGGTCCTATGTTCCCCAGCTCTATATAGCACATAATGGGAACCTGAAAAAGATCTTCCCCAGCTCTGTATTCACGTAATATGGTTAGTTAGGGTTAGGGATAAACATAGAACCCTGGGAACATAGGACCCTGGGAGAGCACATATGTAGAACTGGGGAACATAGGACCCTGGGAACATAGGACCCTGGGACAATACAACCTTTTGTCATGTTCCCATTATGTGCTAT
The DNA here is from genome assembly GCF_046629955.1 of Centroberyx affinis. Lineage (NCBI taxonomy): Eukaryota > Metazoa > Chordata > Actinopteri > Beryciformes > Berycidae > Centroberyx > Centroberyx affinis. Next base: position 81,206 of record NW_027279167.1, on the reverse strand, counting down.
ATAAATCTGGGGAACATAGGACCCTGGGAACATAGGACCTTGGGAACATAGGACCCTGGTAACATAGGACCTTGCGAACATAGGACCCTGGTAACATAGGACCTTGGGAACATAGGACCCTGGGAACAAAGGACTCTGGGAGAGCACATATGTAGAACTGGGGAACATAGGACCCTGGTAACATAGGACCCTTTGTCATGTTCCCATTATGTGCCATATAAATCTGGCGAAAATAGGACCCTGGGAACATAGATACGCTCCCCTCAGAGACAGAGAAAGAAATGAGAGCAAGGAAAATCTACTGTTGTCTCTTTTTTTAAAAAGTCATCTAGCAATTCATTTGCCTCCCCTTGTTCATTCTAAATGCAAAGCACATGCCGGGGAAAACAGGCAAAGCAAAAAAAAACACCCTCAGGGCATCATCTGAAACAGAGTGGAGTGATATTTGGCGTTAACCTCGCCGATTGATTTTTCCCTCGCTCAAACAAAAAACGCACAACTCCCCCTCACCTCGCAAGCAAAAGAGGTGAGCACAGGCGGGAAAAAGCAGAACACAGGAGGGAAAACCCCCTTTGTGCACTTCGTCTTTTTTTAAATTTGTATTTGGTACCCACTTCAAAGCGCCGAGGTCTTAAGTAGTGCGTCTAGACGAGACCTGATCGCAGCTGTCCGCTGGGGAACAGAGGAAGATCAGAGAGAAAGACAGTTAACAGGAGAGAGGGAGTTAGCAGGGAGGAGTTCCCAGCCAGCTCTATATGCTTTTTCTGGCCAGCACAGAAAATTACAGCCATTTTGTCTGTCTGGGACCGAGCTGAACTCATCACTTTGTCTCGTGAAATTGCGGCTAGGGGGAAAAAATCCTTCTGAATTTCAGTCGGGAAAGGTGGGGGGGAAAACTCAGAATTAGAACAGAGAGGTTAAAGGAAAGTGTCTGAAAGCTCATACTACTGCTATACAATTTCAGTACTACAGTAGTTACTTTAACATTACTACTAATAGATAACTAGAGTGTGCAGAATTCTCCAGCCAGGTAATCTTAGCTGTTCTACACTGATTGGCTGTTACTTTAAGCATTGCTTAAGATTTTGCCAAATATTTAAACACTAGAAATACCAATCTGCAGGACATTGATTGCGGGTTTATGATCTCAGCTTTCAAAATGTACCTCCATGACTTTCCCTAGACACTTTCTGTACAGAGAATTCGATTAGTTCATCTCACACAAGGAAATAATAATCATATAGCCTATAATAAAGTAAAGGTTAATAGTAATGATGATATTTACTCCCTTCAGTCGACATTGTTGGCCTTTTCTTAGACCCCCAAATCTATTTGTCTTTCTAATGTTAAAGGCTATCACTGGCCTTTAGCTATATTTCAGAGAGAACTATTAGGCTACTGCTATTACTACTACTACTGCAATTTTACTTCCTAATATCATAATAGTAATGTTGTTGTGACTGATGTTATCAATAGAAATGTAAGGGAAGGGACTGGAAAGAAGGGGAAGACAGACACATAGACACCCATTAACACCAATGTTCAAATTCACCTTTACTATCTCTTCCTACTGAAGCTGTCATAACCTAACTTGTCTTTGTCTTGTCCTCTATCACATATTTTGTTGATATTTTTTCAGAAACAGATTAAAATCTACTTGTCTTAAACTGCTAAAATGCTAACTGTAGCTAGCAAAAGCTGGTAGCGTGCAAGGTTATTATCGTTAACGAAAACTAATGAAATAACGAAAACTAGGTGTGAAAAAAAACATTTTCGTTAACCGAAATAACTGTATTGTGTGTTTACAAAACTAACCAAAATAAACTAAAATTATAGAGAAAATGTCTTTAGTTTTCGTCTTTGTCAATTTATTTCATATATAAGCCTAGTATTTTGAATTTTTGAATCTCGCCCCTGACAAATACCCCATATTACAAAAAAAGACTAAAACTAACACTGAAACTAATAAAACTAAACTAAAACTAAGCATTTTCAAAAAATAAAAACTAAACTAAACTAGCAAACCCGCTTTAAAAACTAATTAAAACGAAACTGAAATTGAAAACAAAAAGTCGAAACGAAATAAAAATAAAAACTAATGAAAAACGCAAAACTATAATAACCTTGGTAGCGTGCTGCGACCTACAATACTAAAACGCTAAAATGCTAACTGCAGCTAGCAAAAGCTGGTAGCGTGCTGTGACCTATGCAGATCATTTTCCCCAGTTGTTTTTGAGATTTTCGTGTATTTGTGGTGTAAAAAAGATCCCAGTTACTGGGTGACACAGTCGCCACACTCTCTTTTAAAATACAGAATTGTCCCCTAATTAAGAGAAAAATGCTGCTTGAATCAATACATAAAGTGGTGGCACTTATTTTTATGCCAGAGAGATCAAGATGAGAAATGCACAGTTTTGAATTAATTAAGGACGGAGGTTTCACCAACAGAGACATCAGAAAAGAAAACAACTCAATAAAATGAAAGAAAGGCTGGTGTGTGTGTGTGTGTGTGTGTGGTGTCCATGTTTTAAAAGTGTGTGTCCAGCATTATGCATGCAGCATTGTGACCTTCCAAAGACTCCTACATTTAAAAATGAACTAATTGATAAGATGAAGAAACGGAGAAAGATGGAAACAAATAGCAAAATTGAGTGAGTTTTCTTTTGCCTATTCAAACCAAGGACTATGCTATATTAGTCTAATGAAAGCATGATTAAATCCAAGGACAGAATATACTGATGCCACATTAGCCAGTAACGAATAGCCTTGAAGTCTGACTTAAAGAGGAACTCACTATATTTAAAAATTCATACTATTCTTATTGTCTAGGACAGTCTAACTCTCTCCCAGTGTAAGAAAACAAAATGTGAATGAATTGGGCGACTGCAAAGAGAATAACATGGCATCTTTCCCAGTTCAGTCTCTGTGGAGCTTCTCAGCATGCTCCACCTTGATAACAATACAGGATCAAGCCTTAGTTCTCTGGTGAAGGTGACTGTCAGAGCACCCAGGGGTGCTGTGTGGGGATAAGGAGACATGTTCTGGTTCAGAACTGATAGCACTACTGTAGAATAAAGATCGTGTAGGTCTGCAAAAATAATACCGTTCATTGATTATGGAGCGGTTTTGGTGGTAAATGATATTAGATGCAGGGACTCAGCTTAGTCATAGCTTAGAGCAGCGGTTCTCAACGTGGGGTCCGGGGACCACCAGGGGTCCTTGAGGGGCTTCCAGGGGGTCCCCAGCAAATTGATGAATTGTTAAACTTCACCATTATTTCATTTACAAGAAGTTAACATAATTAGAGAATGTAGAAGAATGACTGTTTTGATCATATTTTCACTGTTATCTCTCTACCTACAATACAGATAGTCATGGAATTCTGGACTAAATCATATCTAACCATAAAAGTATACTCAGATTTGGGTCCAAGAGACAAAATCAAAACAAATGGGGGTCCGTGGCTCTAATGTGTGCTAAATTGGGGTCCTAGATATGAAAAAGGTTGAGAATCACTGGCTTAGAGTTTAGTGAGCTGACGGCCTTGCAGTGCATACTGTTTAGTACATGGTCTGCTACCTGGGCTCTCAAATGGATCAAGTGACTCTGGGGGTTGAAGTTAAACTTCACATGTGATTTTGTCCAAAGTTGCTCACACTGCTTTCTTCCCAAGCCTCTCTAAATACGCCACATTTATTTGTAGTGAGATCATTAACCAGGCAATGGGCCTGCTAATGAGTCATTTATTAGTATAGTTCAGTCAAATAATCCTAGATGGTGGAGTTAGACTACTGGAGGACCAAAGCAGTTTCCAAAAGTAAAGTACTGTAGGCGTCTTCAAAGTATTCACATGTCCACTGTACTGGGGAGGGGGGGGATAGGAAAGTAAACCAAACAAACCTGAAGCACTTCAAAAAAAAAAACATACTTTCAAATCAATTTCTCGCCAAGTCTGCTGGCCAACATTCTGTAGCGCGGTGGAAAGATTTGGTGGGAGCGGATGGGCATGCATGCCTTGTGGAAGACCCATCTTCCGCCCCTCTGCTCGGGCGACAGCAATGATGCAAGCCAATGTCAATAGACAGACAGCCGTCTATTTCAAAGGAAAAGGTGTGCATATATGTGTGTGTGTGTGTGTGTGTGTTGGGAGCTGTGTGTGTCTGCATATCAGCGATGTGTGTATGTGTGTATGCGGGCGCTTGCAGACACCATTTAAATTGCAAGCAGTTCAATTTAAGGGAGAGTTATGGTGGGACTTGATTTCTCTCTGGGTGGCAGCGATATGTAACACTAAGAGCAAACATGATTTTACAAGTCTCCTTGGCTTTCACCTCCCGTGAAGTAATATTCGAGAGAGGTAGAGAGAGAGGGGGGAAAGAGACATAGAGAGAGAGTTAAGGGCCAAAAGAACAAGGCTCTTGATCGCCATGCTAGGAACAATACTGTAGCCTGTCCAACACATATTCCTCATATTATGTTTGATAGTTCAAAGTAGAGATAGATAGGAAAGATTGGGAGAGAGAAGGAGATGATATACTGTATATATTCTAGGGCTGAACGATTTTGAAAAAATATCTAATTGCGATTATTTTGACTGATATTGCAATTGCGATATGATTTGCGATATTAGAGGGAATGATAATTTTTACATCATTATTCTCATTTTCATTGAAAAACGTAGTAAAATGATTATGGTGTGATTTTTGCAACTATTTTGATAATCGATTAATCGGTTTGAGTAATTTTTTAAGAAAAATAAGTCAAAATTCTCTGATTCCAGCTTCTTAAATGTGAATATTTTCTGGTTTCTTTCCTCCTCTATGACAGTAAACTGAATATCTTTGGGTTGTGGACAAAACAAGACATTTGAGGACGTCATCTTGGGCTTTGGGAAACACTGATTGACATTTTTCACCATTTTCTGACATTTTATAGACCAAACAACTAATCGATTAATCAGACAGATTAATCGACAATGAAAACAATCGTTAGTTGCAGCCCTACTGCTAAGTGTACGTTGGGAGTATTGCTAGTTGTTAAGTTGTAGCAGTGAGCTATTATTGGCGATTTTATATCATTTTTCATTGTTATATTTTCCGCTTGCCAAGACACTCAAAGCTGGCAAGCATGTAACTAGCACCAAGTTAGTTCTCACTTGTCTTCCATTTCAGAGGGATGTACTGTAGTGTCAGGGACATGGAGTCTCCAATAAGTGGCGGGTGGTTGATCAAACAAAGCAAACACACACACACACACACACACACCACATGCACACAGTGACCAGAGTCCTTTTTAGGATTCTGCAGTCTCTTGTTCGAGCCTTGTGCAGCTACATTAACTAACAGCAATGAACCAAGTCGTGATGAAAGGCTGAAGCTCTGAGACACTCATGCAAACTGATTTATGATCTGGGTGATTATGAGTGTATTTCTAAGTGTGTTTGGATGCATTTGCATATGTGTGTGTGTGTGTAAAAAAGAATGAAGCAAATAACAGGCAAAATTAAGACTGAAAGATAGACAAAAAAGCATCCTTTCTGTCTACTGCGTGCCTCTGCTGGGATAGGCTAGACCAGGGAGGGCTGTTGTTGATTTTTGCATGAGCGTTTTTCTGTCTTGTCCATGAACAAAGCCTGGGTGACCTTTGGAGGGGTAAATGATGGCAAAGAGCTAATTCAATTACAACCGCTGAGTAATGAGACTTGTCAACGGGCCACGGGCTTTTACTATGGTCCTCAGAATAACACCCAAGCGCAGAAGACCTTGAAATGAACACGCTGCACTGAGATTCATACGAACAGAAAAAATCGGTGTGTAGCCTTCCGTATTTCTGTTTACGTCCTCGTTTCTGTATGCAAGAGTGCGTTTGAAGTTGCTTGCGCTTGGCCGTGTCCTGTGGCATCAGACGTACCGCAACATTCTAGATGTCGGGGGAAGCCTCTTTGAAATTTCCTCGCCTATACGGGTGTGCGTGCACTTTTACCTGGACACATTAAAGCCTTGACACCACCAACTCTCCTCGGGGGTTCAATAAGCTAGCCGGGGCTTCCAAAGCTCCCCATCTCCTAGATTATCACCCTCACAATACGTGGATTAACTGCAATGGAGAAACCTGGCGGGCTAATCTTTTCAGTGAAACGTTCATTCCCGGGGCCTTCATTTTTGAAGAGCCAGGGTTATGTGTGTGTGTGTGTGTGTGTGTGTGTGTACGCCAGCTACCGACGCTCTGGATTTGAGTCGGTGGCCAATCCCTCGCAGAGGAGAGCAGGCTTTTATCGTCCTGTTTCCGATTAAGCACACCGAGGCAGTTACCTCATGCTGTAGGTTCATCGGTACAAGAGGTGGTGGTGAACTCAGCGGGGCCAGGGGGATTATTGGAGAAGATCCGGGGTTCAGAGCTGAACATGAACCCTCCTTTCTGAATGGAAGCCAAGGAATAGCCGAGTTTCTTATCAGACGAAGGAATGGGAAAAAGCTCTGTTCCATGATATGAGTTATTAACCATGCAAAAGTCCAGTTTAGTGTGTGTGAGAGAGAAAGTACATACAGTATATATCAAACTGGCTTTTGAATGATTTGCACATGTTCTTAATTTTGTAACTGTTATATGTTATTATAGATATGAATGGTTATGTAATATGGTACAGTACATATTTTCAAGCGAAGTAATTTATCATCTCAATATGGTTTGAATGTATAAATTGAAAATTAACATTTTCTATACAGCTATGGCATTATTGTTTCTGATAAATAGTCATGCCATTGAATTGAAAGAAGAAGGGAGAAAAAAGAGAGACTCATAAGCGTATTTGTCTTTTTTTCTGTCTGCTGGCATGCTTGTCTGTGAGTGTGTGTGTGTGTGTGTGTATATATATACAGTACGTGTCCTCAACAGATCCCTCTGGGCCTGGGCTGATGATGTTCTTCTGCCCCCTAGTGGTGAATAGCGCCCATGCACCCAAACAAAGGCACTTAGTGAAATCATTATGGCCATTTTGAGTAATTATATAAGAAAGAAGAGTTAATTGCCTCGCTAGGCTCTCATTAGTCACTGTCGAAAGCATTTCAAATCAATGAATCAACACAACTTAACACAACTCACCAATGTGTGCACACAAACGCACGCACACACACCCACACACACACATCCTGCAGCTAAACCATATAACTTTGTATTGTAAGAAGAAAACATGTTCCCAATGAGGATCCAAATAAACACATAATTGAGTACTCACTGAGGCTATAGTGAACTCTACCTATACTTATATAAGTACAAAAATAAGTACTGTATAATAATATTATATACTGTAATACATGCCAAAACACCACAGCAGCTATTATGGCCAAAGCTGAGAGGACTCAACTCGACATGATGGGAAATTATTAGCAATTTCGGGCTTTCACATAATTGTTCGGGCTTACAAAAACCTATTTTCCCTTGGACTCAAATGTTCAGGCTTGATTGAAGCTCCAAGGAGCGTCTCCACTTTTCCCCTCCGCTTTTATCTACCAGAGTAGTAAGAGGAAAAACAAACATCACTCACACACCCAAGACAGATCTCTCCGCTGAGCTGCGGACCCGACCGCTCGCATTACTCTCCTGCCCCTTATTCAATTAAGTCGCTTTGTATCTGCACTAACAGGCTTTTGATCCGGCGCTCCGACTCGCCGGGAATATGACAGGCCGAGCCTCTCTATCTGTCAGAGGTCGAGAGAGCGAGGGAGGAGAGGAACGGGAGTGAAAGCAGATACAGTCAACAAAGCAGAACTACAGCATCTCGGCCCTCAGCCTTCAATCTTACATGAACTTGACTGTTCATGTTGAACCGAGCAAACAGATAGACAGGTAGACAGAGGCAGAAAAGTGTGTTTCAGTTGAGGGAATGGAAAAGTTCTTCTCATACACTTCTCCAAACCAGAATTTCTAAAGACTCGACTCGGTAACCTTCCAATCAAATGCCCTCTTCTCCAACGATTAGCCTAGTAATTAGGGTTCGACCAATATGGGAAGATTCCAGTACCTTTGGATTGGAGCTGCCGATAACCAACATTATGGGTCGGTTTTGAAGTTTGAACCTGTTCAAGCCAAAAAAGTGCCAGTGTTCAGTGTTTCCCCCCAGAATTGTATTCTTGTCAGGGTGGAGAAGCATCTGAAGCAGCAGTTTAGACCAGTGGTTCTCAACGTGGGGTCCGGGGACCACCAGGGGCCCTTGAGGGGGTTCCTTCCAGGGGGTCCCCAGCAAATTGATGAATTGTTAAACTTCACCATTATTTCATTTACAAGAAGTGAACACAATTAGAGAATGTAGAAGTATGACTGTTTTGATCATAGTTTCTCTGTTATCTCTCTACCTACAATACAGATAGGCATGGGATTCTGGACAAAATCATATCTAACAATAAAAATAATCTCAGATTTGGGTCTGAGAGACAAAATCTCAATGGGGGGTCCGTGGCCCTAATGTGGACGACTAAATTAGGGGTCCTTGATATGAAAAAGGTTGAGAATCACTGGTTTAGACCGTCATAAAACACTAAAGCTCTCCATTGAAACCCAGGATGATTACAACAATAATGCATTAGAATCAATTCAGGTGATGCCTGGTATGTAATCAATCAAACTGCATCATATCCATCATATCATATAGAGGTGGGTGACACTGACTGGCTGATACCCCATTTTATAAGACCAATATAGCGGTATAACATGAGTACATGGACAACTGATGGCAACTCGTCACATCTCATGAATCTGACCTTTACCCTTAACGCAACTTCCATTTCCATATTTCATGCAGTGCCCTTATTCAGCCCAACAGACCATTAATTGAACACACCTATTGAGCTTTTCCTGGCCCATTAAGTGTAGCTCTCAATAAGTGCCATGTACATCTCTCAGACATGACCTATAATTACAGCACTTCGGCCTATACGTTGCCCCTGGTGCTGCTTTTCATACCTGCGGACCATTTGAATTCAATTTTCAGAGTTTTTGTTCCACTTATTTCAATGCACTGACTGGCGGAATCATCCAAAGGTCATGAATGTGCGTCTGAATGAAGGAGGGCATGCAGCATGGCTTCATATCCTGACCAAAGTGTCACCAGAGTGTTGTACTATTTCCTCAGGAAGACAATGGGAGCGCATTTATCTGAAGTAACTTAGTATATTCTATGGGGATTTGAGTATAATTCTGCCTTGCTACATCAGGCTTTATGCTGTGTTTTAGTACTTAGCACTGACAGAGGAGCTTTTGCCTTTCTGCCAGTAACTGCAAGTGGGAAGTGAAGCTGGCAAGGTAACTGACAAAATAAAGCAGCAACTTAACGTGTCTTAGCAGGGCTTTGGGCCAGCGCAAACCACCAGAACAGCTTTAAGACATCTTGGCCTGGTTTCTACAAGAGTCTGGAACTTTAATAATGAGATGTGATGCCATTCTTCCGAAGGAGATTCTCTCCGGGCGCACCGGTGTCGATAGTGGAAAATGTTGTCTTAGGCAACGCTCCAGAATCTGCCCTAAGAGCTCAAACAGGTTGAGAACCGGTGGCTGGAACAGTCATTCGAGAATATACCTCTCTCATCACATTAGAGACGTTTTACCACAACAACAAGGTCATCGCTCAGCATGGCTTTGCATTCCTTTCTCTCCAAGACCACAAAACGTGCTTTTCAATCAAGGTAACCATCTATAGAACCATGATCCCACCATTTCATCCGCAGAGCTTACATGTACAACACGGCGGGCACTTACCTTTTCGAGAAACTCGTCATCACAGTCATCACACCTGAAGTCAACATCAGAAATATTTTGCGGGGTGGCATCGTATAGCTTGTGTGTGAATATCCGGTGTGAAAAGGAGGCATGCTTTTTTTTTTTTTTTATTGGACTTGAAAAGGCAGCATCTGGGGAGCGGGTGGTTAAGCTTCCCGTAAGCCGAAGGGGGTTCTGTGTCACCAACTAAATTAAGGATGCAAACTGAGTACATTGATGAGACTGACGGAGGAGTGTACTTGTGGGATAGAAAACGCCGAGCTGTGTGCATCCGAGGGTTTCGAGGCATCAAGTTGCAGGTGTTGTGGGGGGGGGAAATATGGCATTCATATGGGTGATCTGTGTCTGTGTTTGTGTTTTTCTGATTGCAAAGTTGGGTTGGTATACGGATGAGGAGGAAAGTGTGTATGGCTACTGATCTCAGAGTTACTGAACTGTCATTAGATTGCATGCATGCCTCTGTAAAAGTGTGTATGTGCGCACAGGGAGTGGACAAAACAACGGATGATATGAATATGAAGTATCTAATAAGGAGTAGGGACATGCTTTGCCCTCAGAACAGCTTCAGTCCTTGTACTTGTACTGTCATATTGCATCCTGAACTGTGTGTAGTGGATAGTGGAGCTTTCTTCAAGAAGGAAAGCCTCCAGTTCTTTGAGGGATGAAAGAGATGGAAATCCCATAAAGGTTCAAATGATGAAGAAGTCAAAGGAGTTTGACTTCTTCCATGGCTTCTTCTGTATGGAGGCATTATCATCTTGGAATATGGGAACATCATGCGGAAACAGTGTTTTTCGAGACTATTTCCGTTGCCGCATTCAATAATTTGTGTTGTTTTTGTAACTGATGCTCTTGCAATTCAAGCACTGACTATTCGTCCTCATGTGGACCTCATAGTTGCCCCATGTTCCTGAAAACTCACAACAAGTGTTGGCTGTCGGACCTGTTTAAGAGCTGGCCTTGTACTTTGTATCAGTGATTCTCAACCTTTTTCATATCAAGGACCCCAAATGTAGTACACATCAAGGCCACAGACCCTCCATTTGATGAGATCTTGTCTCTCGGACCCAAATCTGAGAATATTTTTATTGTTAGTTATGATTTTGTCCAGAATTCCATGACTATCTGTACTGTAGGTAGAGGAACTATGATCAAAATAGTCATCCTACTACATTTTCTAATTGTTTTAACTTCTTGTAACTGATTAATTGTTAAACTTCAGCATTATTTCATTTACAAGAAGTTAACACAATTAGAAAATGTTGAAGAATGACTGTTCTGATCATAGTTTCTCTGTTATCTCTCTACCTACAATACAGATAGTCATGGAATTCTGGACAAAATCATATCTAACAATAAAAATATGCTCAGATCTGGGTCAGAGATGATAGATCCCATGGCTATAATGTGGACTAAATTAGGGGTCCTTGATGTGAAAAAGGTTGAGAATTACTGGTTTAGACACGCTATCCATTGAAACCCAGGATGATTACATGATGATTAAATAGAAGAAGAACTGGGAAGTTAGCATGAGCAGTGATAGCCACCATGGCTGAGCAGACAAAGAAAAGAGCTGTAGCCACCTACAGAAACTCAAACTGCATCAACAGAAAATCCAAGGGAAAAAGACCTCACAGTCCCGCCCACACTGTTTGATTGACAGGCGATCTCTGGGAAGTGCAGTGCAGAAACACCACAGCAATGAGCGCTGAGCACCAAAGATGAAAATGACCTTGTGAATTACCTCTTTAAAGTGCTTTTTCATGCCGTGTTGCAGTGATTTTGTACACCCCCTGTACATGTGTCAGGTGAAATATTTTAAAAAAAAAAAGAGCCAACATGGCTACTCACGGTCATTGCACTGGGTGCCGGTGTAAGAGGTCATGGAGCAGTCGCAGGTGTAGTTCTCCCACTGCTGGATACAGATGCCCATGTTGGCACAGGAGTCCTCCTGACAGGTGGTGCTGGGACCTACGGTAGCATGTCCACACACACACACACACACAAACACACACACACACGCACACCTCTTTATTTCTACCTTCATCAGGTTTTTGTCCATGCAGGTGAAGGTGTTGGTGAGTACCATGCAGTCAGGTTAGTAGTAGTCCCAGAGTTTCCATCACTCCTAGAGGTTTTAGTTTCTGTTTCTGTTATGACATATGAGTTTATGAAGGCTGATACTAATACCAATACCAATAGTTTTGAATTGATAGTTTCTGCTATCAATAAGGTAGCACTTTATTTTCTGGGCCCACAATTTCCTAATAATTTCCTAAAAAGGAAGTGTTAATTTCTCGGGATGTTTCCTGGAAAGAACCATGAAATTATGTAGTATGTAAATACAATGTAAATTACAGTCGAGAAGAGACTGTACATTTCTAAAAGTTTCCTGGAACGAACTGCAAAACTATAAACTATTTACTGGAAAAATGATAGGAGAATACATGAAGAGCTTGGGTTTCAATTTAGAACAACACATTGGCATTAACAATCATGTATAACAACATTACTTCATGCAGTTAGTTGTTCATGTGCATTTAACATGAATTAAACTTTGTTAATGTTGTTATTCATGTTAAATTCATGTTAGTAAATGCATTATTTAACGTTTGTTAATGAATGCAATGTAAAGTGTTACAGAATACTTAAGTATCATCATGTATAGATGATGTTACAGGCAGTGGTGTGTCCAGGCCATTTTGACTGGGGTGGCCGAGGTGGGGCACAGACTCAAGCAAGGAGTGCGGCATTTAGGAAGGATGTAGGCAGGTCCCAGGTCAGAATTCTGAATTCCGAGTCAGAATTCTGACTTTACACTCAGAATTCTGACTTTAAACTCAGAATTCTGACTTTATTCTCAGAAATCTGAGATTAATCTCAGAATTTGAATACATTTTTCACATGTGGCCCTAATCCTCTTCCATACAAGGCCCAGGTTGAAAACAACCAGAATTATCAGGCATCACTGTCAACTGTATGCATGTAAAAAAATGTATGCTACTAAAATTACTTCTTGGTCTTTATCTTCAGGTGCATGCTGCATTCTGTTTGGTCAGACAGTGTTTTTTTCACATTGATCCCTAATCTGGTCTTCTGTTTGCTCCCCTTGGCTTGTTTCTTGGAACTCAAGGAGCGTAGTTTTGGAAAAAGAAATTAACTGGCTTGATGGTCCCGCCTCTAACATGGCCATCAGCCAGTCATAACTCAGGATTTTGGGGTGGCACCTAGGGTGGCCAATCAGATTTCAGAGGTGGCCAGTGCCACCCCTGGCCACCCCCTAGACACACCCCTGGTTACAGGAACTGGAATCCCGCAGGTTGCCAAAACTCCAGTCCAATAAACGAGCTACTTGTGGGTCCATGGTTTTGGTCCAACCAACCAAATACAAAAATAACTTAAAAAAACAGAAATCTAAATAAATGTAACTTCTGCTACTGTTCAGACCAAAGCAAATGAACTGCAGGTGTGATCGCACCCTCAGAGTATATTCCATAAAGTAGTAATTCTTTGCATACCAACCAAATTTATTAGTGTGCATGACTTCTCTACAACCCATAAGCATCACTAGACTCCTGATATCTTATTGACAGTTTCTCTTTTGAGACGTCTTGCATTTCATTCCCTCACTATGTGAATTCGGCGTGGCTCCAAATTACTTGAGGGACAGAGTACAGGGTTGAAATAAATGAGGAAGTGAACAAAGTTCTGAGTTATCAAGCTCCAAATCGTGTACCTGAGACAGAGGTTAAAGATTAACATGAATAAATTTGATGGTTCTTTCCCCTTACTAATTTCCCCGGAGGGTTAACTAGAAAATTCATGAAGAGAAACAACCATCAAATTGTTTTTAAGCCGTGTAGCAGGAGCATGATGACTGCAGGGGTGTGAAAAAAAGGCTGTAATTCTTCAGATGTTCATTTAATAGGGTTGAAAATGTCCTCACATTAAAACGAACTTGCACACTTGTATCACATACATGAAAATAATATGATTACGCGGTCAAAAATGAAAAGAAGCACTTTATGTGGACTACACATCATCTAGTTTGTGTACAAACCTACATGTAGGCTACAAAAAAAAGATCCTGTAAGTCATAATGAGAAACTTTCTCAAAATAATGACTTAGTATCTCAAAATAATGAGAAACCTTCTCAAAATAATGACTTAGTATCTTAAAATAATGAGAAACTTTCTCAAAATAATGAGTTAGTATCTCAAAATAATGAGTTAGTATCTCAAAATAATGACTTAGTATCTCAAAGATACTAAGTCATTATTTTGAGAAAGTTTCTCATTATTTTGAGATACTAACTCATTATTTTGAGAAAGTTTCTCATTATTTTGAGAAAGTTTCTAATTATTTTGAGATACTAACTCGTTATTTTGAGAAAGTTTCTCATTATAATGACTTACAGGACCATTTTTTTCATCACACTGGCGGAAATGGGCTTCCATAGGTAAGACCTTAATCTAGATAGAAAAATATATATCGTAACTCAGTAGTAAGCACTAATGAGAAATACACCAATGAGTAAAAAGTGTGACAACATGCCCCAGTCTCCCCTACAGACTTGTATCATTGGACACCTTTCTTCTTTGTCGCTTTTGAGGCATAGTGAGCTTGTTGTCTGGGACAAAAATAAGCTTCCACATTATTGAAATCTTAACTGAAATGTTTTAGTGAATCGTTAAAGGAAAACTCCTTACTCTTACGCTGTTAGATATCATCAACTTACTCCCAGCAAGGTTATTATCATTAACGAAAACTAACGAAATAACGAAAACTAGGTGTGAAAAAACATTTTTGTTAACTGAAATAAAAATAAAAACGAGGGTTTACAAAAAAACGATAACTAACTGAAACTGTATTGTGTGTTTACAAAACTAACTAAAATAAACTAAAATTATAGAGAAAATGTCTTTAGTTTTCGTCTTTGTCAGTTTATTTCATACATAAGCCTAATATTTTGAATTTTTGAATCTGGCCCCTGACAAATACCCCATATTACAAAAAAAGACTAAAACTAACACTGAAACTAATAAATACTAAACTAAAACTAAGCATTTTCAAAAAATAAAAACTAAACTAAACTAGCAAACCCGCTTTAAAAACTAATTAAAACTAAACTGAAATTGAAAACAAAAAGTCAAAACGAAATAAAAATAAAAACTAATGAAAAATGCAAAACTATAATAACCTTGACTCCCAGTAAAGCAGGACTCCAATTTAAAGCCGGAATGCTTATTAAGCATTAAAAAACCCTTAACTTAGTGACCCTTATTGTAAAGTGTTACCCAAAAAAGTAAATTGCAACATTTCATCATAAAATAACTCCTGGAATGCTCTGAACATCACTGATTGATGATATATAATGAGGGTGGAATTTTCCTTTAACTTTCCCCATCCCTCTCCACATTTGCTGGAGATTTTTTCCTGACTATTGCAACCAAAACATTTGATATTGACGTTGCTGTTTTGAAAATTCCAAAACATATATGGTCTTTATTGAAGGACCATGCGAGGATTGTTGAACATAATCGATGAGTGAAGCAAAGTTGCAGTGATCTGCTTGTCGACTGGTGCCTTTTCTAGAAATGAATGTAAAAATAAAACGACAGATGCAAGATGATGACATATTGCAAGCAGCAGCCTGTTGCGTTGCATGATAGCACTCAGCTGACATTAGCATATCTCAGTGCAGGTCATATCCCAAGATGTGAAGTATTACGTCATTTCAATCAGGAAGACTACTTATCTCCGCCCCTCTCTCCCCCTAGTTTCATTCAAACTTCTCCCTATCCAATCACTGTTATACAACGCATTCCCTCGCTTTCAATATCCAATCCATGCAAACCATCTCTTTCCCTCTCTTTCTCGCAGAACCAATCATCTGAGTGGTCGAGAGTATATACACGTCCTTTACTATGTCATTACGCTACTCACGAATGTGCATGCTGTCTTTCAGTCGCTGTCATTCCAGCCGTTTCGCCCCTCCTCCTCCCCTGCCACCACCAACGTCATGGCTCCAGAGGGATTCCCCGGGGGGGAATCCTAATTCTATCCCATTCCCGACGCCCTCCTAACTTCACCATGGGAGGCGTGTCATCATGGAGCCTACGCCAAACTCTAATTGTTTTATTCAATAAAAATATTCATCGAACATTCTACCTAGTCTTTCCTGATTGAAGTAACACTGATGACACTAGAGTTAGCTATTAGAATATGAATCTCTGAAATGATACTAAACCTATGACCTCGTCTAAAAAATGGTCTTTTAACCACACAACAGCAGACAAACCTTGTGGGGGGGGAAAAAGATAATTAAACAGCATTTTTTTGCTCCCCAACAAGAACCTTTATGAAAATATCAACAATCCTTGGGGGCTGAAAGTGCATTTGTTGCGAAATGCAAAGTGCGACGGCAGGAACTTCTCTGCATGATAAAATGATTCACTTCTCTCTTCTCCGGGGATTATATTAGTCTATAATAGAGTCTAGTCATTATCAAGTGTCTGTTTAGCATAATAATCCGGCACAATCCTATAGAATCTAATTCTGCATGCCAGCCATTAGCAGAGCAACAACCGGGAAAGTCCAAGCGTAACGTTCACATTTAGAAGTGAAGACATTTTCACTTTTATATGAGTACATTTGTTAAGCAAAAGCCTCCTGAAAACACTGCGATAGGGCTGTCAAGTGGACAAACCTAAGTAACTATTGACTGCATATATAAAGCTCTGCCTTAGCATCTTAATTGATCAAACAAGCTGGTGGGATCGCTAATAGAATTTACGCAGCCGCTCCTTAAATTAGGCAGCTAATCATTCTGACCAATCTCCAGGCATTTACACATGCTGCCTTAAAGTAAATGTGCGTGTGTGTGTGTGTGTGTGTGTGTGCCATGTGTGTCTTAATGGATTCCTCAGCACCCGACGTCTGGACAGATGAGAATGCCGTCAAGCAACATTAGCATAAAACAAAATACACGGGCCCGATACAGCAATAACAAGGCCTGCATAATTATACCGCCACAGCTAATGTATTATTTATGCAAACACTCTCCATCGCCATCATTAGTCTGTCTGCCCGCCTGAATGCCTTTGGCGAGGGCAACGCAACGGCTCGGGGGGGGTGTTTCGCTCAGCCTCTCTCTCTTCAAGAAGTGGACCATTTTGGGCCAGGTGCACAGGAAGGGAAAAGTTTTTATTGGAACAGCTTGGCATGTTTTCAGTAAATTGTGCTTATGTGCCCGAGCATGTGTATAGAAAGAGGTCACAGATAGGATTACACACAGCATCTTTGAGCCGAGCTTAGGAATCGGAATTTGAAACTTCTACCTGCACTGCAAAAAATGTCCATCTTATGCCTACCATACGCTAGAAGACTTTGAAAAGACTCTGAAAAGACTTTTAAAAGACTTAAGTGTGACACCCTCTCACATCCAGTTGATAGCTAGTATCAAACATTACAGTAGCTAATGTTAGCTTGCAAGTAGCCCCGTTCGTGAAAGTGGTTAGCTAGCTAGCTATAGCATATAGCATACTCGCCGGGGATTTCGAGGGCTACATCAATTTCTGTCCACTTTTTTTCCTTCGGAGAGAGCGCAACTGTTGGTTGTTGACAACGTTCACGTCATTGAACTTCACTATTTGCATGAGCCAAAGACTTCCGATAATATTAAACATGTTTGATTTTATCGGAACAAGAAAAAGACTGACTTAAGACAGCTCGGACTGAGTTTTCTGACCACCTTACACCAAACGATCCAGATGACGGGAGTGCGCCACAACTCCAGCAAAACTCTCATGATTTTATTTAGACATTGGAAATTTGTCTGCGACAGTGAAATTGCTTGAAAAATCGTTTGGTGTAAGGTCGCCATTAGTCTCATATTCAGCCTTCAAATCTTATTTTTCTTAAACCAACAGAAAAATTCTGCCAGTGAGGTGAGATAACTCCACCTGTTTCTAATGCAGCTGAACTCATTTCAACAATTTTCTAGAAATGAGTGTCAGTATGTTGAAACCAGTCAGAATAAGGCAGATCACTGCACTGCTATCAATAAAAATGACACTCGATTCTACAAAATTAGAATAGACTAGAAAATTAGGATTTTAGGACTAGACTACCGTAAAAATTCAATTAAACGCTGAGTGCCTTTTACTGGCCGGGTGTGGCTACACGTTTTGACAAATAAAGGCCGGTCACAATTAGAAGCCGGTTGCCATTGACGCTGTGAAGCAGTTTTTTTTTTTTACTTGCACTCAAAACGTCAGTCACATTTGCTGATCGCCATGGTGGCACAGAGAAAAAAGTACGACCTGAAATTCAAGCTGTCAGTTGTCAAATTTGCTGAACAAAACTCAGGAGAAGCAGCAGCAAGACATTTCTCTGTTGATCTTTTTTCAGCTTTCATCCTTTCTAAGGTAGGCTACCAGTATTTTGATACAGGGCTACAGAGCGAGATCAAATGAATGATTCGTAATTGATGTTATTCGATAGCCTAATTTTTATACAATATTCATACTGGTTTAAATAAGCAATTTGATAGTATTTCCCATCTTTGCTGAGCAAGAGTTTTGTGCGAAAGGAATTAAAGGCCTGTCCCATATAGACGCCTGTCCCAAATATAGGCCGGTTGAGTTCAGTGTTTGAAGCAAATAAAAGCCCGGGCTATTAATTGAAGTTTTACGGTAAATGACTTGTTAACATGGAGACTTTTTGCAGTGTTGGAGATCCAGGGCACTGGCCGCTAACTTTTGGAGAAGATCAAATTTGAATGCCTCGGTTAAATACAGTCTTTGATCGTTGCCTGTCCTCAAACTTTGTCCCTGCTGGCCACCATACACGCTCTCTGACTGTGAAGCCAATCAAATCAAAGCAAAACAATGGCTCTGCCAAACAGGCTCCTTGTTGGCTGCCTGTTACGCTGCTCTGCACAAAGTGGTAGCATCTAAACTTCCTGGATATCAACTAGCCTAACGCCAGTTGAAACTTAACATTATTCCCATGTAACTCTAAATTTTCGAAAATCGAAAATGGGTAGGGTGACATATTTCAATGAAAAATGTATAATAATTATTTTGGCCAGTAAAAGTTATTCTTGGCAGGTAATGGTTTTTTTTCAGTTTAAAGCCCTTGGCAGGTGAGCCAAAAAGTTCATTTTGGACACTGAGTGAAACCAGCTGTTAGGCGAATGAATAAAAAAATGGAAAATACAGTAAAATAAGGCAGTGATTTTAGTATTGGCACAAATGGAAACCAGCTTAATTCACTGTGGTAAAGTAGGTCAGTCTAAATTAAAATGAGAAGGCTGCCAGTGAAGTGAAGTGTGAATTGTACTACTGATATATATATATATTTTTTTGCATTATTCTTCCTTTCCCCATTTGGCGTCCCCATGTTACACATCAAATGATCTTTTTAAAAATCCCAAACTTGGCATGGAATGATGCGTACTCATCCTCTTTAGCCCCCCATAGTCCGCCCTCTTTATGCACCTGGTCCATTGTATGTCATTGAAACTCACCTGAAAAGTATTGGGATAGAGCACACTGATATTTACACAGGCTGCAAACCAGCAAACACATTTTTTTGCATTTGAAGGGAAGAGCATGTTTGCTATCATGTCAACATAGCAACATAGTGACCTGAAAAAAAAGGGAATGTCATTCAGTGTTTCTTGGAGAACAACTGACAAAACCTTTCAGAACTTGGCTCAGGAAAAGCATGATGCTTTGCAAATAAATGTAGCTCAGTTAAAAGTTCAAATTAGTTCAACTGAATGAACTTGAAGACCCTGATTGGCTGACAACACTTCAGTCATTCTTTCGTGAGGGGAGCCAATCAGGACCAAGGATTTAGTCTGAAACTGCCTGGAAAAGATGGATGGATTTTTGGAAATTGTAATAACTTTAAACGTACCCACTCAAGCAAAACAAAATTTTAAAACTGTCTTCATGAAACATCTTTGATCATACTGTATGTAAATAGAGGAACATTTAGATTCCTATAATACTTCCCCTTTAAAGCTTTTTCAGATGTTCTCCAAGTCAAGAATAGCTGCTTTTTTTTTTCATTCTTTTGGTTCCGGTTAGATTCCTTGCCTTTAATATAGTGACATGAGCTAGAGTACCTACTCTACTGTATACCTTTTGAAGTGTATACCAACAGTGTACTATTACCATCTAGTGACTGTTTAAGTGTATTGCACCAACCTGTAGGCTGCTAACTCAATAATCGCTTATGGGCATTGATCAGGACTCACCAGCTGATCGTTCTCATGCTGAACAAGTACAAATTAATTAGATGGGAGCTTGTAATGAAATGCAGGTAGTACATGGCAACACAATTCCCATGACTGATTTGTTGATGCAGAGCAACTAATCAATTGATCATGATACATAGGCAAACAGTGAAAAAAAGCATACAGGCAAACATAAAAATGAGATATTAGAATGCCATGGACATGATACTAGACGAGACCAACGAACTGTGATTGATGAGATTTTATTTTGAAAAATAAATCAATCCACCATTCTTTTCTTGCAGCACATACAGTATACACCATACCATACACACAATATTGCTTTCTGCAGTGATAAATGCTACTGAACTGAACTCAAGTAACACATTGGTCGGTCTATCACGGGGCTCTCTAACTTAACAAAAGAAAAAAAAAAATAGAAAGAAAAAGAAAACATATACACTCAATGATATGGTGAGCAAAAACATTTACAAGAGAAAAAAAAATGTAGCTGTACAGAAAATGATTTACATGCAAACAAGAACAGGTTGTGGCAGTTGGCCCATAACCTTTTCAATACGGGAAAAAATAACAGCAAAAGAATGCATGATTTGCACAGTAGGATGGAAACATTTTGTCCACAATAAAATCTGCTGTTAGTGCAAAATGTTTCAACAGCCCATATCTATGTAGCTACATTATATGCATGGACAATTGGAAATCAACACAAAACAAATTAAAACCTTTGGCAATTTTTGCTTTGTGTACATACTGCGTGGAACCTTGCTGACAGGGCTCCAAATATGGCCTGATACAGTTTTCTATTGCTACTGTCTGTAATGTCATTGCCACTTGTACAACTGCAGATTTAGTTTTACATTATCATATCTAAAGATTTTTCTTGGTACTTTCAGAGTGCTTTTTTTTTTTTTTTACACTCCCTGTAGTTCAATGTTTTGTAGGTTTAAACATAAAGTTTGCTGCTAGCGCTTCAGTATGTAAATATACCTGTACAATCAGATCTATATATAAAGTGTCTTTGTAAGCAACAAGCCTGAACCAGCTACCAATGAGGAGCTTTGTTGTGCTTTCTTACATGATTGTGTAAGACTCTTAACATTCATGAATTCATGACAAAAAAAAATATCGCAAGACATGAACATGAAGGACAACAGATAAAAAGGGAGCACCTGGCAGTATATGTGTTACTGCGCTGGCATAAACTGGTCTGATGATGATGATGATGGCGACTGGCATCATCAATGGGTGACCAATGTGGCCGATAACATGTGAAGGTGTAGGTGATGGAGTTGTTTTCATGTTTGGCTCCAGCTCTAGCAGTGGGTGAGTGAGGCCACCAGCACAGTTAATAAGAAGGAGGGGCCTCCGTACGGACGCGGGGCCACGGAGCTACTGTTTGCATTGAGCAGGAAGAACGGGCTCCCTGAGCTGGAGTTGGACCTGGAGTTGAAGTTCGTGTCGTAGCTGTAGTCTGAGTCGGGCATGTTTTTGAGGGAGGGTGTACCTTCGCATCCGCGCTCGATCTGACCGCTGCGGAAGAGCGCGTCGCTGAGGAGGTCCGGCAGGCGGCCGTTGAGGTCCACCGACGCCAGGCAGCCCTGGAAGCCTTCCCTGGAGGCCACCAGTTTGGGGAGGTTGCCGTACATGCCCGGGCCCAGGCCCGCGATGAACAGGTCACCTGGTGGGTGGAGAACATACGGAGAACATTGGAGTGCATTTGCTTCTAGAACGCACCGACCCATGTACGGGTACTTCGTTTGAGTTATAGGCCTTTTTCTACTGTCTGCGTTCAGAGAGAGCTCAGTTAACAGTTCAGAGATTTTTTGTATAGACGAAGACAATTTACAGTATAATGCTGCTATTCCCCTCCAAATACACTGCTAATTTTTCTTTTTTTTTCTTGGTACACTATGTGTATTAGGTTGTATTGTATTGAGTGTTTACTGTGTGTATTGTGAATGTTTCTATAAGAGCTTTTTTAACTCTCAATTTTAATTTATTTACGTACACTGTAGGTCTAGGAGGAACAGTATTTCATTCTTGATTGTACATAAGTGCAAGAAAAAATGACAATAAAGAATCTTGAATATATCTTGAATACTTCTGAACTGAGCTCTTCTTCAGCCTTCAAGAACTCTTGACCCGTACAGCCTGTATCAACTTATGCATTATATTTCCAGCAGTATAAAAGACCAAACCACTGAACTGTGACTGAAATTCTCAGCTTTTTTTTTTACATGAAACTAAAAATAAATACAATATATTACACATTTTCAGTCTGTGTCTCTGACCCTGTGTGTTCAAGCCTTTATCCCCCATTTGCATGAAATAGTTTTTTCAGTGATGTTAGGGATGTTTTGGGGGCGTATACCATTTGCCGTGGGCGTGGCCAGCGGTTCATAAAAACTGACTTTGAATACTGGTATCGTTTAGAGTTACAGCTATTTCTCTTCTGTCTACATCTAGTTTACATTTCCCCCAATCATTTTGCAATGAACGCTGTATGTAATTCAATTTAAAAAAAAAAAAAAAATGTCACTGGCTCAAACCTAGCTTGAAATGAATTGCTGTCCCGGCTAACAAAGGTGCTGTGAATAACAAGACATGGACGTGACAATAAAGTTTGTTAGGCGACTTCCATTTTTGTCAGGTGATTGGCAGGGAGCAGAGCGGAGTGTAACGCAGTGCTGATATGAAAACACTCAACACAGCACCGTGAAATAAGGATAAAACTGAAAGTTTGACCAAACCAAATGAAGGCTTCATGTTTACTGTGATGGATTCCCTCGCTCTGTGGAAGTTGTTTTTCATACTGGACAGCAATGAATGGCAGCAAATGGCTTCTTCTGAAGGGAGGACAACCAGCCTGATCTCTTGAACTATGCTGGCTGTGTGCAGACCAAGGTTGTTATCGTTAATGAAAATTAACGAAATAACGAAAACTACGTGTGAAAAAACATTTTCGTTAACTGAAATAAAAATAAAAACGAGGCTTTACAAAAAAACGATAACTAACTGAAACTGTATTGTGTGTTTACAAAACTAACTAAAATAAACTAAAATTATAGAGAAAATGTCTTTAGTTTCCGTCTTTGTCAATTTATTTCATACATAAGCCTAGTATTTTGAATTTTTTAATCTCGCTCCTGACAAATACCCCATATTAAAAAAAAGAATAAAACTAACACTGAAACTAATAAAAACTAAACTAAAACTAAGCATTTTCAAAAAATGAAAACGAAATAAAAATAAAAACGAATGAAAAAATGCAAAACTATAATAACCTTGGTGCAGACACCAGCAGGAAGAATGGAAAGGACAGGGGAACCTAGACCTTTGGCACACACTTAAAAAAAACTATTACTATTATCCTTTAACATTAGGTAACTGAGTTTGGTCTATAATACAATCTGGGTGTGCAAGACTGTTTCTCTGCGTCATTTTAAAACTAGATGTAACATAATTATCTACCCGAACTCCTCATAAAAAGCACATACAAGTTAAGCCAATGCTATTGTACACAATAACAAACAGCATATTGCCATACCTTTAAGAAATATTTTTCACTCATACAACATAAAAACTAACAGAAAAATGCTCTCTCTGTTGACATTATTCTGGGTGTGTTTTCAATAAATTTTGACGAATTTCTAAATCTGTTTTGTCGTTTTTTTGTCTTTAGACGCTGCTTTCATGAGTAAATAAATGCTTTCACCCTAAAACATTCAGATCTGGTCAGAAACTAGGACACATTGTGTTGCTTTTTTTGATGGTACTGGTCTAATTGGGTTCTCTAACTCTAACTTTAACAAATGAGAAAGAAAGGGAAAACAAATATATTCAATGTTCAACTTAATGTTAAAAACATTCACAAGAAAAAAAAAATAGCTGTACAGAAAATCATTTTCCTGCAAACAAGAAAAGGTTGTGTAAGCTGGCCCATAACCTTGTCAAGATGCAACAATAACAGCAAAAAAAAAAAGCATGACTTGCTATTTAGCTGTATTAGAATTGGACATCAACACAAAACAAAATTAAAATCTGGCATATCATAACAGATGGCATATCCTGTGTGTGCATACCTTTCAGGTCAAGGTTCTTGGCACCATTGATACTCTGACTAGTGGCTGTAGCATCTACTTTCAGTGTGTGGGTGTTGCTGTTGTCACGGGTGATGACCACATTGTGCCACTGGTTGTCATTCAGAGCCCTCTCACTTTTGCCCTTGATGAGGTTGGGCCCATTGCCGAGGTCAAACACATAGTGGACGTACCTGCAAGGGATAAATGTTATTGAGAGACGCAGAACGTTTATGGGATCATAACTTTCTGCCTATAAAGCCATACGATGCAGTTTTTGCACACTGGCGGCCCCATATGGCAGCAAGAGGCAACTATTTGAATTTGAAGAAATCATGTAACGTAACATCAGTAAACTGTACAAGGCATGCTTATTTTTACCATCCTGGTCAGTCTGTGATTGCTTTATACTAATTTCAATTTGTCACTTCATGTGGGTGGAGAGATTTCCCACCAGTGACCCCATGCCCAACACTAGAATTCAATTTTAGCAAATTGGGCAAATCTATGGTGTCTGGATTGGGGGTAATGAGACGCTCTACCTCTGTTGCAGTTCCACTTTGTGATTTAGGCAGATAAAACAGTTGGATTTTATAATTCAACTATAAATTCCCATTCAATTTGAAAATATCTGTCAATTTCTAATGCACTGGTAAGGTTCCTTATTTGCAGCATACAAAAGTTCAGTAGCTTCAGTAGTTGAAGTAAATGTTGAGGGTTCCAAGTTCGCAAGGTTACAAATAACCCTTTATAAAAATAAGCACTTAGGTATAGGCTTGGGCTGATATTCGATATAATCAAATATTGCGATATTTTGTGAATGTCGCCACCCCCCAAAAAGACAAAACAAAACAACAACCCCCCCAAAACAACAACCCCCCCCCACCCCACAATATCGTATATCGCGATATTTCGGCAGGACAATATCGCGATATTACATTTTGGATATCGCCCAAGCCTACTTGGGTACAACTATAGTACCAAGTCCCATTACCCTTTAACCAGCTCTACAGCGATGAAATCGTTGCCGTCTCCCGAGTTGAAGAGTATGAAGCCGTCCGGAGAGGTGGTCTTGAACTGGAAGAAGAGGTGCATGGAGGTGTAGGCCTGCAGAGTGGCCAGGCTCAGGTAGCTGCTCTTGGACTTGAAGGTGACGGGGTCGGCGATGATGGAGCGCATCCCGAAGCGGGCGTTGAGCTCGCAGTAGTCTATGTCACCGTTCTTGCACAGGTCAATGTAGAGCATGCCATTGAATCTGAGGACAAGGGAAGGAATAGGCGCTCATGAAAGTTATGTTCTTTATCTAGAAGGACCTATCCGTTTTTAGTTGTTGTTTCAAGTCTGGAAGAAAGAGACCTCTGTCAAGCATATTTTGGCTTGAATCCAAGGCTTGGATACTGGAGACACTGAGCTAAATAAATGTCCAGAAAATGCATTGGTCACTTAGCAAGAAATAAAAAAATTAAAAGGTACAGTGATGTATGAAAGTACATTTGAAGTGTACTAAATACCTAAGGCTTTGCAGATGGCCAATAAAGCTGGATGGGATGCTGGAAAGGAAGCGACGCTCCGTCATGATGCCTGTCTCGATGTTGTGGAACTCCAGACGAGTGTGGTCACCCGCCATTTGGCCTGAAGAGGGGGCAGGGTGGAGGGGACGGGTTGAAAAGAAAGACAAAAAACAAAAAGAAAAGAGAACGCTGTCTGACACTAACACAAAAGGGCTGAATTTAAGGAGAAAATTGCATGAAAGATATTGGATGGTTGCAAACTGGCACTAGTACATGCTCATTTGTAACATTTAACATTTTTTTTTGTCAAATTCTATGCTAAAACACCACACCATGGTGCGAAACCATTCACAAAGGCAACATAAATTCAATTTTCTCTCAAACATAAACCGAGGGGATGCAGTTAAATACCTTCTGCTACATCATCGTCAACTGTTAGCTTGTAGGTTTTGCCCCGGCGGACCACGCGTACCGTATGCCACTCATTATCATTGAGTTTTTGCCCAGCATACAGGGTCTCTGGTCCCTTGCCTGAGAACGATGGTCAATCACAAAGTTAAAGTCATCCTGTGCCTAAAACCAAACCTTTGTTTTCCCACCAGTGAGCCTCTGAACATTAGCAGAAATTCTAGAAATAGCTTGGTAGCTTGAAAATGGCTTTTAGCTTAGTTTTAAATCTATTTCTTATACCTCTGGAAAACAAAGGCTTGGTTTCATCAATGAAATACATGGTATGCAAAATAGCTCTGTGACAACATCTGTAATTCTCATAAAACACACCACTACATAGATTTGAGTCATGGCTTTCAAACGGTTTGAGCAGAGATAAAGCAACTGCGTCAGTAGAAAAAAAAAAATGAATTGCTTTTACTCATCATAGGATAGGAAAAATCCTTTCCTTTCACTTCTTTCCTTCCTTCCTTCCTTCCTTCTTTCCTTCCTTCTTCCATTCCTTCCTCCCTCCCTCCCTCCCACAGTAGGTTACATCCACTCAAAAACATACAGTAACTGATAAGCCTAAGTGCAATATGAAACTTCATTGGCTTGCTGTTCTTAAAGTTGGCACCCAAATCTGTGGTGAAGCCTGACACCTAATGGTGAAAAGTAGGGTACTGAACTGGCCATCTGCTATTGGCTGATCTTTGGTGTCAGGTGATGTCATCTTCTAGTCACCACTTGGCACCAAAGACCAGCCAATGACACATGGCCAGTTCAGTACCCTACTTTTCCATTAGGTGTCAGGCTTCACCACAGATTTGGGTTTGGGGTTTAATTACTCTTTAACAACAACCCCACATCAGCCTCAGGCAATCTCTTTCACACAGACACTTGACACTACCTGACTGGCCTCCGCACTGATGAAAGGTGCAAGACTCCTCTACGCTTTCTCACCCTGTCATCGGTGGAGAGCTGACACAAACAGATCTAGGCAGGGGTGCATACAGCGGAAAAACATGCAGATCTGCAGATCGCACATCTACACAGATAAAAAGCCACAGGTGGGCTTGCACACATCTGCACCACTGAATAGCGAAACCCTGCGGGGGGGATGCTAAATTGATTTGAAGAATCTGTCGTCCATATGTTCTGTTAGTTGGTGTTAGCAAGCTGTAAAAGCGCTCAAGCTGTGGATTGGAGTGACAGAACCTGCATCTTCAATAGACTTGAATAGACCTATTGAGATGGCGCTGCATGTGCCACTGTAACATACAGGATAAAGATGTTTGTCCTTCCGTCCCCTGAAGTCTCTCCCTTCAGCTTCACTTCAAAGCACCCTAACATGTGTACTGTATCTTACATAAGACTTCTCAAGGACCCTTCAATGTCAAAAGCACAAAGCTCCAGGAGTGTTACACAGCCGTGTAAGTGCCTTCATCCTCTCCGTGTCTGAGAGCAGATATTACAGACAGAGATTTCTGAACTGAGCTCTTCATCAGCCTTTAAGAACTCTTGACCCGTACAGCCTGCATCAACTTATGCATTATATTTCCAGCGGCATAAAAGACCTAACCACTGAACTGTGACTGAAATTCTCAGCTTCTTAAAGCTGCAATATGCATTTCTTTTTTAAACTATCAATAAATACAATACATTACACATTTTCAGTCTGTGTCTGTGACCCTGTGTGCGCATTTGCATGAAATTGGTTTTTCAATAATGTTAGGGGTGTTTTGGGGTGTATACCATTTGCTGCGGGTGTGGCCAGCGGTGAGCTGGTTGTGGCTATCAAGCTGAGACTAGCAGCCCAACCCGGTCTCACGGCAGTTCGTGAAATAGTCACGAAATTTAATCTATTGATTCGTGTACATGGATATGATTTTTCAGTTTTTTTCGTGACACTCAGCACGACTTTCAAACTAATGTATTTCAATTGGAAGTATCTTTCGTGTGACATTGAAATAAAACGGTGGCCAGTCAGGGTGTTGTGGTCGGGGTGGTGGATGGGCGTTTGCCTTTGATGCCGATGACTGGGGTTCGATTCCCAGCATGTTCAAAGTACATTTCAACTGTAAGCCACATTTTTAAGAAACGTTTTTCTTATTTAACCATGACCAAACCATTTCTCTAACCTTAACCAAGTTGTTTTAGTTGCCTAACCATAACCGTAACACAAGTAGTTTTATTTGCCAAAATTTAGTTTTTTAGGTCGTGTTCATTTCACAAAAAAATTGGCAAAATCGTGTCCATGTACACGAATCAATAGATTACATTTTCTTGACTATTTCACGAACTGCCGTGAGACCGTGTTGAGCAGCCACAGAGCAGAAAGCAGTAAGAAAAGAAAGAAACAGCAAAGCGAAACGTTCAAAAACAAGAGTGAACGTCAGCATTGCTATTTTTACTGCAGATCGGCTGCAGTCACCATCTGCTTCTTGAACGCCTGTGGAGGCTTTACAGATGCAGGTTACCTCACACTCAGGCTAGATGACAGCTCGTCAAGATGAGTGACAAGTGTTGGGGCGGGAACTTGGCCAACTGAAGGCGAGGAGGGCAGGACTAACTGATACGCTTACTGTCTCAAGGAGAAAAGTTGCATATTGTAGCTTTAAGGGGGCTAACAGAAAAGCTCATCATTAAAATACTCGTTATTGTAATTACCCCCGCCAAGGAGGTTATGTTTTCGGTGACATTTGTTTGTCTATCAGCAGGATTACGAAAAAAAACTACTGGGCCGATTTTCATGAAACTTCGTGGAAGGGTGTAGCATGGGCCAAGGAAGAACCCATTCAATTTTGGAGCGGATCCGGATGCAACTCACAAAATTTGCATATCATAGCAGACTGGACTGTTGGCCTTGCCGGAGGTCTGCGCTCTCCGAGTGCCCTTCGAGTTTGTAATGTTTTACCTTTTCTCCCTCATTTGTTGCAGGTATAAAGATTATTAAAGCAAAGATCTCCATGGCCTATTCATGAGTAAAAGCGATCCATGGTGATGTGTGCACAACCCATAATGCAATAACACACTATAAACCAGGGTGGGCTGAAAACAGCATATTTGCAGATGCAAACAGAGCTCATCAAATCACCATTCCTATACTAATTTATAAATTGAAGAACACATGACATAATGCAAGATGCTGGATATTGTGCTTTCTGAAACTTTGCTTGCATTTACATTTATTGTTTTTTAAACATTACTGGAACCAAAGGTGTTACAATATATAAGGTAATGATTGTATAACTATTTCTCTCCTTGCCCTTGTTGTAGCCACTATAGTTGGAGAATATACTAAAGCAGTGCTCCATTTCTTATCAAGCTACAATGAAACTCTGTTTGCATGGGACTGTCTACAACACTGTCTCACTTAATATCATCAATTATTATTAAAAAAAAAAGTGATGAGTGGTGATTTACTAATCTTGCCAGGGCCAACATGCAACCTGTGAGAATCATTTGAAATTTATACAACTACTGCAGAAAACTGAATAGTGCAGAAAAGTGTGAAAATGGTTTAATTCTAGACATTTTTGTCGAATACAAGAGCATGGGATGACTTTGGAACGTCAGGGTATATATACAGTGACGACATATTGTCTTTTACTTTTAAGTTGTTCTTCTAAATTCCCATATTCAAAATATAAATACCGTCAGCAGTCCTAAGTCTTTCCCTAAGTGTTTGACTTGTGAAAGGCATGTCTAATAAAAAATTCAAAGATTATCAAATCACCACTCATTCCATTTGACTGTGGCTATTTCTGTTGGTTCCTGTTGACCTACTGGCGGTCAGACCAGCTGAACGGACAATCTCATCCTCCACACCATAAGGATAAGAGAAAGGGGGGGGGGGGGCGGGGTTTGCAGGAGACACATTTCAAAAACACATTTCCTTTTCAAAAAGCAGCATCAACATATCATTAACATAGAAAGCAAAATGAAACTTGAGTGTTAACTTACTGGAGTTACAGTTTATCCTGATACAGTCTAGATGGGGAAGAATAAATGACAGATGAAATTGCATCCTTCAAGGTTACAGCTGCAGACATCCAAAAACAAGAATTCCACCCTTCCGGGGACGTCCACATGCAGGGAGGCGGCCATTTTATTTATTTATTTACTTATTATTTGTATTTAGCTTTTATTCAGTGACAATTTGTGATGAAATAAAAAAAATAGTTTAAAGACTTCTAAAAGGAGAGTTAATCATAGAGAACATACTGTATGCTACTGTCATTCATATCAATGCACTGAAAGCAACTTTACTAGGAAGAAAATTAGATTTTTTCTTTTCTTTTCTTTTTTGCTACGTTTGACTGATACCATAAACTGTTCAAATTCATCACTTGTTTAGGCAGAATATTTACAGTAAAATGACCGCTTGTAGTACCAGCCACATCGGTTTTCAAACCCAGCATTGACTTTTTGACTTTTGATTTTGGATCCCAGATTCGAGTCAAAGCCACTGGCTCCAAAGCCTCCGCACCAACTTGTTGGCTAAACAGGCTATTAAAATCATATGTCTGATATTTAGCAAGAAGGTGGTGGTAGCCATCCATCTTGGAGCCGTGGATCTTTGAAATATAACATGGTTCTGATGTGCTATTCAAACCAGAAGAAACAGACACGATAACCGAATTTGTAGGGCAAAGTAGCATAATAGGAAATGGATAACTCAATAGTCCCATTGACGCCAGCAAAGTTGCTATGTGCGCCATAAGAGGGACAGTGTGGGCTGGTCACCATGTGGCTGGTGGTTTCATGTGTCGTCAACCGCAACAGAAAAGTGGGAGCGAACAGCCGCGATCCAATCAGCACCAGTACCATGCAGAGGCACAGGAACCCCAACCATCAAATCTGATATATTATCCTAATCTTACATGTTTCTTAGAGAAAAAAGGCTGTAGCACTTTTAAACTCTAAATATGTTAAAAAAAATATGCTATTATGTATTCAGAAAGGTTCTGTGAAAATACATACAGATAAATATAAGGAAAACAAAATATGTCAGCGCTGACCAATTACAGCTTCAAACACTTTTTTTCCTAAATCCATGTTGAATGAAAACTAAGGCATGACTTGACGTTAACGTAATTAATCTATAATTAAGTGTGACTCGGCAAACAAAAAAATCTGCTAAAACTTCCATCACTGTTCGATTTTCAGATTTTTTTTTACCACACATATGCTAGATATAAGTTGAGGTGTGTGAATTAATTTCCATCACGGTGTGCTTCTTTCCTTTTTGTAACACTTTGGGAGTGTTTGTAAAAAAAGAGAGAAGTGTATAGTTTTGGGGTCGCAGCCAGCTGCAGGTTTTGCTGGGCTCTGTTCTCGGGCTGTTCGCCTGACGGGCCGCAGGCTTAAGGCCTTTGAAGGGGTGAATACCATCTTTTGACAAAGCATGATGAGGAATGGAGTTGACAGCTAAAAAAAAACACACACACACACACACACACACACACCGAAAAGCATAGACTCCCATAAAAGACACCATCGTCAGCAAAGAAAAGCACCCAGAAAAAACAGGAAGATGAAAAAAACAAAAAAACAGAAACGACTCGATTTCAGACAGGAAAAAGTGATGTTAGTAAGAGAAAAAAGAAAAGTGTTGAAGATTTTTTTTTTTTTATTATTTCCTGTTGAAGAATGATGGATTGAAGATCAGTTGGCATACTTGGTGGAAGTCACCTCTTAGAAAGTCTCAGCACACTTTTGCTTTTTAAAAAGGCTCTAAATATAGATTACACTTTGAAGCTCAGTATCTCTAGATGTCATACTGTACAATATGTTCTGCTTATTGTGCTGTGACTGTCTCAAAAGCTCTTTAAACAGGAATATGGATATGGCTATGGTGTGTCTGTTCAAAAGATGGGCCAAACATGTTTACCAATGACAAAAAATGTTTTAGTTACAATGGAGTAGCCTAACAAGTTAACCACTAAGAAGAGTGTTATTCAATAAGCAGTCCATGGTTATCTTTGTACACAAACTGCATTAACATCCATGCAAATAAGAGAAACCAGTTGTCACTTATGTACAGCTCTCATAAATCTCTTAGGGATTAGAGCGATGAGAATGAGCACAAAGAGATATAAAAGAGAGTGACAAGAAAGGAGAAGTCGCCACTCAACGGGGGAAACCGTCTCACGGTGGCGGTGGGGTGGGTCGGGGTAGATGGGTGGGGGTCGGGGGGTGGGGGGGGCATACGATACCTAGGTTGACCGTGAGCTTGACGCGGCCCCCGTCCAGCTCGAGCCGGAGCGTGTCGGCCGAGTCGCGCGAGGTGGTGGCCATGAGGAGGCCGTAGGCCCGCTGGGAGCGGAACCGCAGCGACACGTCCTCCGCCTCCGTGTGCATGACCGTGGGCATCACCACCTTCATGTACATGCTGCCGTCGTAGGAGAGGATGGAGGCCTCTGGCGTGAGAGGGAGAGAGAGAGAGAGAGAGAGAGAAAGAGCGACGTGAAGGTTAGACTCACTTTTGAAAGGGATATCGATATCTTTTGGATCGGCTGGTACTTTGCACTGATAGTCAGGATCTTTCCATTTTGTGAGCTTAGAATTATAAGGTTCTATCTGGCTTCAGGATAGTTCTGGGATATTGAGCTTTAAAGTGTTCAGCATCCATTGAGTTAAATGGAGATGGGCCCTTACAGACTAAAATTTAGATTAAAACTTAAATTACAGACTCAAAAATCATTCTTTTCAAAAACTAACACCACACATATGTCAACAGGCACTCATAGAATAGGTTCATGCGACTAACTCAGTTTTGTAATAAAGGTCAGATAGAACCTTATAATACCAAGGTCACGATTTGACAACTTTCATGCCTTAAAATGACAAGTATTGTGTTTGTGGTAGAAAAGCCCCCGAAACAGCATTTAGACCATCATAGGACACTAAAACCCATGAGGCAGGTTTCATTGCAGGTTTCACAGATTGAGTAAAATCCTCCCACACCACACTGGAATGATTTCTTTGGTCAGACATCTGATATTAAAGCAAAAACAATAAGAACATATTGACTAGCTGTGGTCAGAGGTGGATGACACTGACTGGTCAATACTAGATTTTTAATAAAACTAGAAATAACCGCCTCACGGTTGTATGCCTCCGCCAATAAACTTTGTTTTATAATTGCAAGGACAGTGTTTATTTATTGAACATATATAATTAATGTGATTATTAGGTCAACTTAAAGGATTTTGGTGTCTGCAAAAGTAAGTGACAGCATTTCCACCGTTTTTGTAGAATGACCCAAGATCGTTTTCTCAGCTACAGTGGTAAGCAAAACATTATGATGTCACAGTGAAGTTGACCTTTGCACTTTTGGATATAAAATGTCATCACTTCATCATTTTATCCTATTAGACATTTGTGTGAAATTTTGTCATAATTAGCGTATGAATTCTCGAGTTATGGCCAAAAAACGTCTTTTGTGAGGTCACAGTGACCTTGACCTTTGACCACCAAAATTTAATGAGTTCATCGTTGAGTCCAAGTGGACGTTTGTGCCAAATTTGAAGAAATTCCCTCAAGGCGCAGAGGCATAAAAAGCCAATATCAGCAAACAGATATACCACTCTAACCATATTTCCAAGTACCATGTCGTTGGAATGCAATATAAAAACCAAAGATCCACTGTGATGGAGAGAGCAGAGCAGGGCTGAGAGCTCTACAAAAAAAGAGAGATAAAGTTGAGATGAACGGGCGCAAGCCAAGTTCATGTGAAAAAGGGGCCAGAAAACAAAAGATTTTTTTTTTAGGGAAGTGTGAAAAGAACGTTGAGCACAGGAAATGAAAAAGCGACACGAGAGACCGGGGGGAGTGTGTCGGGTGAATGCTAAAGGAGGGGGGAAAGAGACGGAGAGGTGATGAAGAGGGGGGTGGGGGGGGGGGGGTCGGACGAGGCTGAAGAGCGTGCGTCAGAACCCCGCCGCCTGCTGCGACATATCTAGTTCAGGTGGGGAGGCGGTGGCCATTTGCATCGCATACATATGTACACACACCCACACACACACACACACACACACACACACCTCTTGCTGGTTCGCCATCATTGCTCTTGGCTCACTCTTTTTAAAAAAATAAAAATAAAAAAAATAAAAATATGGAAAACAGATGTCGAGCACATCTGTGTGGAGCAGCGCCGAGTTGGAATCCCCTGTGGCGGATCTAACGCTAGTCATTTACACTCAGATGACAGCCAGGGAGGAGGGCTGGGAACCACACACACACACACACACACACACTCACACAGGATGTTATGCATGATATAGGCTGAGATATGCCGAAATAAATCAATAGACACACATATCAAAATTATGAAAATCTACAAAAAAAAATGCATTGAAAAAAGGCAATCTGGCGTCTCTGTCGGGATGGAGAATGAAGTCATTGAAATGGCACAAAACCTTGTATCTCCAAAATGTCTGCTTTTTAGGAACGGTGCAAAAACACCGTGCATTTTGAATCTATGTAAATGGTTTTTGAAAGAGTTACCAAAACCTCAAGGGTTGTCGAATTCTCTCAACCCATAGAGGAGCATGCGGTCCTTCAATTTAACTTGGTTCACCCAAAAATGAAAGTTTTGTCTATTCACCCTGGTCATTTTTTTTCTTTTTGCCCTTTTTGGAACTCTAAAGAAACGGTCTCCATCCGCTCCAGTTGTTTTGTGTGTTCTATTGACATAGGAACTGCACCAGTGTTTCAGCTGACATGAGGGTGAGTAGATAATAAAAAAAAAAAAATTTGGGTGAACTATTGCTTTAAAACACATGGGGATAGCAACCTGAAACACTGTTTTGGGCCTGGGGCAGTGTATTATATATTTTACTATTGAGGAGCATATACATACAGAGCAGGTGATAGTTCTTTTTGTTATGTGCGTGTGTGTGACACTTATTAAGAAAAGTTCAATGAGCTTTAAAAAACAATAAAATAAAATAAAAATTAATAAAGAAATAAATGATAGCCTGTCTTTTTATCCCTTTTTCTCCTCTTCTCTCTCTTTTCACTCCTTTCGAGGCAAGCAGCCAGCATGCACGGGAACACTAATTTCCTCTGCAGCCACATGAGAGCTCACACTCTCCTGCTACACTCACATGAACACACACACACACACACACACACACACACACACACACACACACACTCTGACTAGCCACCCCCCCGACCCTACACACACACCCGTAGAGCGTCGATAGAGAAAAGGGCCGATGTACTCTACAATTACACACCAATCAATATGTTATTATGTACGATTAGATGCTTTTCACACACACACACACACACACACACACAAGCACTTCCACTCTCTCTGTCCCCCTTTGGCTAAAGTCCAAGGGCTTGTTCCAGAGTTTGAATGGCAAGTAGTACAGGGGACGAGAGAGGAGAACAGGAGTGTGTGTGTGTGTGTGTGTAAGTGCCTTGGAGAAAGAAAAGGCAGAGATGGGAGAAGGAGAAGAGAGTACACATCATGGCATTAAATTTACAGAAACAGGATTTACAGAGAAAGCGATGGACAAAAGGGTTAAAAGAATAAACAACAACGGGGCGAGAGAAACAAAAGGATGGCCAACCGATTAGATTGGAGCCAGAAAGAAAGAGCTGCCGTTCCCCAGTGTGGGAATATTTTGAATTTACCCTAACAAGGTTGTCATATTACACAAATGCCTTTGCCTAAATAACAGTTTCACTTGATTTCGGTTTGAAACAGACATATAAATGCCCAACCAAATCAATGTGTTTGTGCAGCACGTTCCAGATAATAGCAAAATACAGGCTATTTCAAAACGTATCACTAAATTACCTCTGCCCAAGTGCCCAATGATAAGCACTTTCTCCCTATTCTTCCACTTTATCAGGAAGTTGTTGTCTTTATTTATCCCTTTTGTTCTTCTGTCCTTGCGTTTATTATCAAAAAATATCCACTCTCACGCTCGATATTTTATTATGAAGTTTGAACCACTGAAAAACACAAACTCATGCACACGTATTTTCACATATGTGGAATTGAACCCAGGTCTACTGTGTGAGCGGGCAAAAGATTACCTAGTTACCTATAGAATGGCTCATAGACTATTACTAGTCGTCTAGGGCCAGTTCCACAAAACACCTTAAGTTTTCTCCTTAAGTATGACACTTAAGGTTTAATTTCTCCTTAGCTGAGGGACTTACTTAAGGGTGTTGCACAGAATCCCTTAAAAGGTTTCCTTAAGGAAAAATGTTAAGGCATTGAAAGAGATTTTACAGCGGTACAATTCTACAGTTTCCATGGAGACCGTTTGTTTGCTTGCACTTGCACTTGTGATACCTGTTATCACCTCACCTGTTATCGTCTCACAGAGTTGGCCTATAGATAGTAAAAAAAAATGGCAGAAGAAAAGAAGACAAGAAAACCAAATTGGTCAGAGGAGGAAAAGATTATACTTCTGGAGGAATACAATAAAAGAAAGCACATACTAAAAAGTAAATTTGATCCGCAAATAACAGCAAACAGAAAACAATGAATGTGGGAGGAAATTGCAGTGAAAATTAATTCAAGAAGTCTGGTGAAGAGGTTCATCCAAGAGGTCCAAAAAAAATACGACAACATCTTCATTTATCGCCATAAACTCGGCCATGTTGCGGTTAAGATAGAGTCAGAGGTACCTTAAGTTTTTTTCCTTACTTTGGTTGCTACGGTCTTTTGTGCAACGGTTTAACTAACTTTAAGGGACTCCTTAAGTATAAGACCAAGATAAGGAGGAAACCTTAAATACTGAAGTGAACATTTGAAGGAAACCTTAAGGAGAAGACTTCAGGGTGTTTTGTGCAACCGATTTTATTTTAAGGAAAGCTTAACTCGGAAAATCTTATCTCATATGAAGCTTCGAGTGCTGAACCCATTTTCGACCCAGTGTGTCGGAAAACCGTAATGCTTCAGAAAGCTTCGTTTCGCCAGCACTAGTCGCAGATCTTTTTTGTTGTCCTGCCCCCCCCCCTCCCCCTCTCAGTATTCCCCGCTCGTCTCCCTGCTCCGTCTGGCCTCCTCATAAACACCGAGCTTATCCAATCCCTCGCCTGAATGCCAGTGTTTGTTAAAGCCCGTAATGAGGTGAAAAGCCACCAAAGCTCCTGGGAAACCAGCCAATTGAATCAACAAAGACCTTTAATTGACATTCAGTCCATCCTATCATTGCACTGTGTAATGCCTAATCAGGAAGTGGCTGCTGCTATGACTGGGTGATGAGTTGAGCTAATTTATTGGTTGCGTTTTCTTTTTTAACCTTTATGTACTCTGGGAAAGTTGCTCTTTTCCAGCAACACCCTGCTTCATATTCCATCATAGAATTCTTATCTTTCTATTCCTTTGCCTTCCTCTTTTTATTACTGTTATTATCACCCATTATTTCCCTATCAAATGGCAACATGGGTTATCTTGCCAGGCCATCATTGTAAATAAGAACTTACTTGACTGAACATATTCATACAGTTCCACAAATTTACACTGGGAGCTGCCCAATATAACCACAGTCTTCCCCTGGTGGCCACTGAGCAGCTCCACTACAGTAGTTGGGGGTTCAGTGCAATCTGCTATTGGCTGGTCTTTGGTGCCAGGTGATGTCACCCTCCATAAAGTACAACAGGTGGTGACATCACCTGGCATCAAAGATCAGCTAATAGCAGATGGCCAGTTCAGTACCCTACTTTTCACCAGTAGATGTCAGGCTTCACCACAAATTCGAGTGGGGTATGGTTACTCTTTAATAATTATAAATATAGACTTAGGATCCATCTGATGTCACTAGATGCTTAATCATCCACACACTCCCATGTGCTCATGCTCACACACACACGCACACTTTCACACCCACCCACATCTGCACATTCATTCACATTTTGTTGTTTCCTTGTTTTTTTCTTTTTCTCTTATTTTCTATGTCTCCTTGAGGGCACTCGTTTTTAATCATTGTATGATTGTCTGTTTTTTTTGTGGGGTTTTTTTTGGTAATTAGGTGAGATACTATAAGCCCCTCTGGGTTTTTTTCCTCACCTGCACAATGTTTAGTTGTATGTTGCATTGATTTGTTACTATTTTCTATGTGCAAAGTAAATAAACTAAAAACTAATAAACTAAAACTACATTTTAAATGAGCTACTTTTTACCCCTATGTACAGTATATGTATGTGCAGGTGTGTGTGTGTGTTGTACTTCTACCCTTGTGAGAACCAGTTTGAGTTTTAGACCTTCGGAGTGAGGACATTTTGCTGCTCCTCATTTCTACAAGGGGCGCTGTTTAGGACTAGGGGGTGAGTTTAGGTTTAAGATTAGAATTAGGATTAGGATTTTTAATTTGTTTTTATTTAACCTTTATTTAACCAGGAAAGTCCCATTGAGATTAAGAATCTCTTTTTCAAGGGAGGCCTGGCCAAGAGAGGCAGCAGCATAAATAAAAACACATAATTACAGATAGAAAACACAAAAGGAGACAGAATTAAAGGAAACTAAGAACTAACCAAGTAAATTAAAAACATTGACATCTTAAGGAATCTGCCTCTAATTCTTTCATTTTGGATTTAAAAGCAAGTCATTCTGCAGTGTATTCCATGCCGACGGTGCCGAATACACAAAAGCCCTTAGGTTAGGGTAAGAGTTAAGATTAGGATTAGGGAATGCATTTAGTCAATGAAGGTAGGGTAGAAGTACAATGTGTGTGTGTGTGCAGGCACGTGTGTCACCACCGATGCACGCAAATATGCATTAAAATGTGTGACTTTTGTCAATGAGCCGCCATTACACAAAGCTGCTACCACTGCCATCAATAGCAAACCCTGGCCAACATGTGGTGGAGGAGCACAAAATACACCTCTATTATGCGGCACCAGGAGTCGGGAATTGGCCTTCCCAGATTACTTTGTGTACTTTGTGTCCTTACGTGACCGCAAAAAAAAAAAAAAAAAAAAACTGTAAACACATTTTCTCTGCGCTTCAGCCGGGGCCCTATTACACCACGCTGTGATTCTGTGCTGGATTCTGTCCTCGGTGTGAAATTGAGTGCTTTTTCAAAGATATGTTGAAATCACAGAGTGCCCCGCACGAGTGTGGCGACAAAATCAACTCCTTCCGTTCCCGACGAGGACGGCGGCCAGAGGGGGGGGGGGGGGGCGGCTGATTCCGTCGTCGGTTTCCACTTTGCATAATAACCTGACAAATTACAGTGGAAAGTGTGTAGGTGTCATTTGAGGGAGAAACAACTCTCGCTAGGAGAAGACAGAGGGGCTGGTGTGAAAAAAAAAAAAAAAAAAAAAAACCTCATGGCCATCAACAAGTGGACTGCAAGCCTGGAGCAAGAGATACGCTCTTACATCATCCGGTCCAAAAACCTGACATGATGATGTGGAATACTGAACAGACAGACGCTAAGGATTTGGAAAGCGCATTAGCAGTCTAGGTGCACTAGAGCAGTGATTCTCAATCTTTTTTCATATCAAGGACCCCTAATTTAGTCCACATTAGACCCCCATTTGATGAGATTTTGTCTCTCAAACCCAGAATATTTTTATTGTTAGATATGATTTTGTCCAGAATTCCACGACTATCTGTATTGTAGGTAGAGAGATAACAGTGAAACTATGACCAAAACAATCATTCTTCTACATTCTCTAATTGTATTAATTTCTTGTAAATTAAATAATGATTTGCTGGGGACCCCTGGAACCCCCTCAAGGACCCCTGGTGGTCCCCGGACCCCACGTTGAGAACCACTGCACTAGACATCTAGGTTACACTATTTAGCATCCTGCTTTTCACTTTTTCACCAACCACCATTTTGCCTACTGATATTGCTGTTTAGTGATATGCATTCTCTGTTCCGCTTTAGTCCTTTGGAGAAAATGAAGCATAGGTGAATGTCTAGTTATGGTCATACAGTGTTTTGCCACTATGCTTAGAGAATGCCTTACAGCCAAATTAATTTTAAAAAAAAAAGAATTCTTATTACATTCCATATCATTATAGTAAAATCTCATAATTTGATTATAATATCCTGTTATTTGATTCCATACGCCAATATGGCCGTGTAGTGATGTATGGGAATACTGTGAAAAGGTAATACATACATGCAGTACACAATGAATGCAAAAATAACACTGTGTATTAAACTTTGAGCCATAATTCACGTGAACTCATTTGTACTTTCTATTGTGTAATTTATTATCCAAGAAGGATTTCTGACATTTGGCTTAAGTTCATTAGATATTTTGTTTGCTCTGACTGTGATTTTTTTTTTAATTAGTGTTCTTAGAAAGTCTCACTCTCTACAGTAATTATATAAAACATCTTTTATAATACAACAGCTCCCGACAGCTTCCCTGAGCTACATTACCATAATGGAATAATTGCCAGACATTGACAATACATTACTTTAGCTGAACAATGTAGACTTGGATCATAAGGTTGCGGTATCTGGGTAAAAATTGAGATATATTCCATGATGGAGACACAGAGATAGAGTATAATATTTTTTTTTCCAGATCTGTACAGAAGAGGATCAGGGCCACATGTGAAAAATGTATTTGAGTTCTGAGTTTAAAGTCAGAATTGTGAGAAAAAAGTCAGAACTCAGAATTCTGACTTTAAACTCAGAATTCTGACTTTAATTTCAGAATCTCAGAATTCTGACTTTAAACTCTGAATTCTGACAATCTCAGAATTCTGATTAAACTCAGAACTCAAATGCATTTTTCACATGTGGCCCTAATCCCCTAGTGATAAAAGCAAAAAATCAGGTCACATAATTTTCATTTCGGGCCTGGGGGATGTGGCTCATGGTATGGGAATTTTAGCATTGTGGAAACACTGATACCCTCTTTTAGTGTGGAGTCCAACACTTCTTCTATCTTTAGTGCCCAGCCATCTTGAGTGTATGGATTCCAGAATGATCAGGCAGTCAATATATCACAGTGTGTCGAGCTTTAGAAAAGAACAATGCGGCTATATGTCCTTCCTCCATCGCCTTTATTCCCTATCTCTCGGTTCTTTGTCATCCCGAGCTTCTCTTTCTCCCTGGCGTCCACTGCCGCCATCTAGCTGGAGTGTTTACAGACGCTGTGGTGGCGTTTCAAAGCACGACAACCAAAAACGCTTCAGTTGTATCCGCCTCGGCTATTTCAAGAGCCTGATTCCTCGCCAGAGGACGAGAAGAACATAAGCGAACGCCTTATTAACCATGACCTTTCTTGAATGAAGCCTCACAGCCAGTATACCCTAAAATCTGCCCTAAATGATAGAGGATGGTGTTCTCATCACTGTTATTTTCAAGTCCCTGTCCATCCTCTGTTACATTTCATCTAATCAGACAACCGGGGATTGACATAAACATCCTCCCCTCTGTAGTTGATTTGAATACCGGCCATTGCCTTGCCCTCCATTGACATCAATCAGAGGTGATTATTTGTTGCGCCATGGCCCACAGAGGACCAAATATGATAAATGAACCAATAATATGCTGAGACGTTACGTGCCCTCTAAATGTCCTTTGTTGATTCCCATTGGTGTTGCTCAAAGAGTGGGAGGCTGTGATTCTGCCAAATGGCCACAAAGTGGAGACAGAGCCCACTGTCTGCGACTAGGGTCTGCAGGAAGGAGGGGACAGAGGAGGGAAGGGATGGTGAAAGAGAGAAAGAGAAAAGGAGGAAAAAAGGGGAAAAGAGAGAGAGGGACAGCCAGAGACAAGGAGAGAGAAGGTGGGATGGGAAGTGGGAAAGAGAGGGTATGAAGGAAAGGCGGTCCAGTTCAGTTCAACCTTACACTTTTAGAAATCAGGATTCCAAAAGAGGAGCAAGGATTGACCTAGAACTATAAAAGGTGCTCCTACGAGGACAAGTCCAAGAACCCTATACAGTTCTAGTTAGAACTTATTTCTAAGAGCGTGCTCACAAAGCCAGTGGGGAGCAATCAGGTGTCCGAAAACTCTGAAATCATGTGGAAATCAATCAAGTCCTTCACATAATGTGCTCAGCATGACCATCGCCAACTTCCAAACACATTTGCGAACAGAATGCCATGTTTCATTATGTCCAACAAAGTAGGTAGGTGCTACCAAAGTACTACAGAACTGCTACAGCACTACTACTACATTAGTACTACACTACTAATGCAGTACTACTACAGTGCAAATGGAATAACATGGTTCCTAGATTCTGACAAGCATATCCAGACTGACAGCCTACATAGGGGTCAGTAATTCACTGCTAGTTTTGGATGTTCACAGAAAAAAGTTTTTCCCTCAGGAAGCCCCAGAAAACAAAATAAAGAGGATTCAAGTCAAGGGGGTCATGGAAACCAAGGTCCACCAGCCCCTTCCTTCCTATCAATTGGTTAGGAACCAGACTATTTGGACAGTGTGATGTCGACGTGGGTATGATAATGGTACATGTCAGCGTCTACTCCAGCCTGGTGGAGAGAAGAGCTTCCCAGCCTCTGATGACTGATGCCTCTGGCAGCCTGTCCCTGTGACAAACCTTTTTGACTAAGCCTTTTTGCATTCTGACTAATCGATGCATAGAATTTTTAAAAACCGATACGTACACAGGTTTCTACTGCTGAAATCCCCGGAATTGTCCGTAGTGCTTACAATAGAGTTACCCACTTTCTCTTGCCCATAAACAGGAGGCTTACCTTCATAATAAGCGATCTTGAAAATGCCATAATGTCATATTTTTGCATTATGATACCGTACAGATGTGACTGGATGTACTGGCATCGCACTCGAAAGCGGAGGTAGTCACACCCATCTCGGTTAGCCACATGCTGCAGAATTTACATAAGCCTTTGTGCTTCTTTTTCAAGCTCACAGACTCTTCATGGTTGGTGTAACCAAATCGAATCACACTGGAAATTCCCGACATCTTGCATATCTAAAGGAAATTATGACTTGCTGGTATATGGCTAGCCAGCGATAGAGAAATTATTGCTTCCCTGTGAAGAATTTCAGCATCTCAGCAGTCCATCGGTCTAATATAAGACTCTGTCATGGGCTTATTGGCAAGCGGGCGATAATTTTACTCCAGACCAGGTGGAGAAAAACATATCTTTGAAAGTTATGTGCGGAAATATGAAAAATTTGATGATATATCCTTAAGTGGCTGAAGTCCAAGACGTTAGAAAAGTGGTCTAGAGGCCAGATCACAGACTCAGAACTCAACGTTTCTGAATGCACATCAACCACGCCCCATATTGGGAATAAGATATGATTTCATTCTCAGCAGACGACCCCCCCGCATCCCCAAGGGTTAGGGGTTTAACACGGCTCTACTCCGTTCTGATAGTCTGTGGTTTGACTCGGATTCCAGCTTGTTTTCGCTGCTGTAGTTTCATTTTCAGCCTCAGTAAGTGCTGATCCAAAGTGCCTCAGCGGCGGAGGCAGGAATTAAGTCGGTCTCTTACCAAGACTCTACGGGTGTTTGGCCTGAGCAAATCTAAATCTTCCAGGCGCTGATACTTCATCATTACAACACAGCACTTACGGGGGGGGGGGGGGTTAGTGAGAGATGAGGGATGAAAGGAGAGAAAAAAAGATGGGGAACACAGTATCTAAATGACAGGTTAAGGGGCAGGGAAGAGGCAGAGATGTGGACTCGAGTCACTGTTTTGATGACTTGCAACTTGACTGAAATAAATGACTTGAGACTCGACTTGGACTTGGAAGTTAAAGACTCATGACTTAACTTGAGACATGATGACTCAAATTACTTGTTTGTGTTCATTTTATGTTTTCAGTTTAAATATAAAATATTAAAATGTTCAACGTTGTCAATGTTCACATTACAAGTGTCTGTAGTGTGGAACGTTACCCGGTATGCGAGCGCACACTGGGAATGGCATCGTCCTGATTGGATGACGACCCTGTCAGTCAAGCTCCTCACTACCTGACGTTTTTTTCAACGAGAAGCTTAGAAGTTAGTCGTTACACCCTCCCGCTCTATAGACTATTTCATATTTCTGGTGGTTACACACACACAGTATGATCAGATCTTTATTCGGTCTATGGATCAGATCAGATCATCATCATCATGGCGGCCGCGAATGTGCCAAGAGTCATCACTTTCAGATTCAAAAAATTCACATGTGAAGGAAAAAGGCGAACTGCTGAATGCAAGACCTGCTCATCAAAGATTTCTGACAGTCAGACTACAACATCAAACTTTGTTCATCATTTGAAGACTCATTCGGATCGGTAAGTGTCTGTGAGGGCTGATGTTAGCTAACGTTAGCCAGATACTCACAACTCCGTAGCTAGCTAACGTTAGCCTGATATGATACAATCTTTTCTCTCACAACTCCGTAGTTTGCTAATGTTAAAAAAAAAGTGACTTGACTTGGGACTTGACTTGCCTTAACTAAGGAGTCGACTCAACTCGACTTGACATAACCTGTGACTTGACTTGACTTGACTTGCCCAAGAAAAAAAGACTTGGGACTTGCTTGAGACTTGGACCAAATGACTTGAGTCACATGTCTGGGAAGAGGTAAAGAGGGAGGTACTGTTTGAGACTGGTAAATGAGAGAGAATGGGAAAAAGAGAGAAAGAAAGAACAGAGGGAACTGAAGAAAGAGGCAAAATAAAAATAAAAAGTTAAAAAGGAATGAAAGGATGGCCAAATCTATCTACTGGCATGGTCAGACTACACACCGCAGAGAATGAAAATTTGCTTCACCTCTCATTCACTTCCATTGAAAGCCAAATTTCCACCAGCCAGCCAATAGAAATGCTGCTTTGGGCATGCTGACCCCTGAAAGAAAATCCAACATGGAGGAACTGCCATGATTAGAGACTCCTCCATGTTGGATTTTCTTCAAATGATTTGATGGCTGTTCTAAGCAAATTTTTAAATGTCC
Organism: Centroberyx affinis; assembly: GCF_046629955.1. Lineage (NCBI taxonomy): Eukaryota > Metazoa > Chordata > Actinopteri > Beryciformes > Berycidae > Centroberyx > Centroberyx affinis. The sequence goes on along the minus strand of NW_027279167.1, from coordinate 36,250 downwards.
CCCCATCATCCATGACATCATATCCTTTTTCGCCATGATAAGAGAAGATGGGCAAAATCAGATGTAACCAAGCCGTTCATGATGTGCTAGTTGAACGTCAATGACAAAATGTGATATTATGTAATATGATATTATAAAGTCGAAAAAAAAGTGTGCACATCCAAAAAAACTTACTACAGGTGCTGGATCAGAAAAGAATGAACGAAAGAAAGAGGTAAAATTCACACAGTGTATTGATAGCTCCCAATAACGCCTTGCCATTAAAATTATTGGGAGTTATTAATACAGTGTGCAGATTTTACCTTATATATATTATGACAGTAAAAAATCATATTAAAACAGCTTTTAAGAACTGATATCAGTTTTTCTTTTAATCATTATTGTCATTACTATTATTATTTTACCAATTATGTAATGGGAGTTAATTTATTTATTTATTTTTAATCATTCTAATATTGTTTGTTCATAAATATGTATGTATCTATGTATATATCATGTATATGTTTATTTTTATAATATTTGATATTTGTAATGTATGCATACATAATGTTTTTTTTTGTTTTTTTTTACTTTTATAAAATGTCGAAAACTCAATAAACATATTGTTGAAAAAAAAAAACTGATATCAGAAAGATATTTAGGTCCTGATTTCACAAAAGGATTCTTCCAACAATGGTGCAGACTGTCATATCAACATCTATTCAGTGTCAAAATGGCTGCCAGGATATGCACATTTAACTTAATCATAACTTAATCATACTTAATCGGGCACTATAGTCACAAATTTCTATTTTTTCAAGAAAATTCTGGCCATGAAAGCAGCATCAAGACAAACATGAAAGTTGCAGCCAATATGCAACAAATGGAAGTCAACATTGACTAAACTCTCAACAGTATTGGGTTGAATCTGGCCTATGCCCTTTGTTGCATGTCATCATAAACAGAAAACACCTCAGAACCCGGTCATTGTCAAGCATCTAGGTGTCTTTCAGATCCTGATCAAAAAACGAGAGATATCTCAAAAAGGAATGAAAGGATATGTTGCGGGAGGGATGAATGGAGGGGTTGGAAGGAGTGATTGGGGGAGGTCACATCCTTCCCTTTTACACACTGTCCTCTTGTTGGCATCAAACAGGAGATTTGAGGCATTTATGTCATTTGCTGGCGAGCTCAGAGACCCGTCAGTCTACAAAGGCTGGATTAGATGGACTGAAATAACACACAACAATGGAATAACACACAACAACACACAACATAACAACAACAACCCCACTGCAGCCCCCGGATATATGGGCCCCCCAATTACCTGGAACCAACACACACACACACACACACACACAAAGATGTAAGAAAAATGCATATAAACATACACAAACACAAAGAGGAATGCACACACACACACACACACACACACACACACGACATAAACTCAACCGAACACTTGACCCTGCAACCACTTTCCTTTTTTTCTATCTGTTCCAGCAGCTCTCCTCCATTATCTCTCCCTTGTTTCTTGACATCAGACCCAAACCTCTCTCTCTCTCTCTCTCTCTCCTTGTTTCCCTTCCTTTCATGGCTCATTTCAACTTTTCTGGAGGGAGAGCAAGGAAGCAGGCCTGGCTTTTTGCTGGTTAGAGATTGCTATGGCAACGGTGGGATGCAGGCATCACTTATTCTGGCCCTCCATCTTGTCATCACTCACTGTCTGTGTGTGTGTGTGTGTGTGTGTGTGTGTGTGTGTGTTGCAGATCGGTTTAAATTTCAATATCATCATTCAAATTCAAGGATGAGGTGACAAAATGAGCTGTAACTGTATGCGTGTGGTATGTGCGTTGCATATTATTAGTTTAAAGGGGCAATAAGTATGTTTTTTTACTGCCGCATAGCACAAAATGGCCCTAATACAGTATATCTGCAGGGGGTTTGATAGAGCTGTTGATCAATTTCCATTCTTAACCCGGTTACTCAACTAACCTGGTTTTGGGTCAACGCATGTTAACATCATAACTGAGTTAGAATCATCAGATTAAACTCAGACTATGAAAAACCTGGTTAAGATGCCTGGCATAATCCATATTAAACAGGTTATTGAATCTGGTTTTCAGACTTGCACTGCATTATGGGTATATTTTGTCAACACAAAACATGGCAGTGAGCAATACTACTAATATTGGGATCATCATTTCTTTACCCTGGATCAGACGTAACCTATTTCTCAGTCAAACAGGCACTCCCAGCCATCTTCATACTTTCATTCGTTCAGGTTATGGGCAGCACACCACAGGTGGACAGGAATATTTGAACTGGTTTATTCATAGCAACAGGGAGTCAATCACAGGGTATCAAAGGTTCATGTAAATAGCTTAACCTGAATGAGTATCCAGGGTATGGACAATAGCCAGGTTACCCTGTGCATGTAAAAGTAGTCAGTGACTCGACAATTATTTCACCAAGTGCCGAGAGTCCTGGCTTTCATTGTGGCTGGACGGTCCAAGAATACTGTGTCCCTAACTGACCGGCTCCTCATTGTTGAAATGTGCATGCACGACTCTATGTCCCTAACTGACTCTTTGTGTAGGGCATCGATATAACTAATCTACATTTACCCTTGAGCTATTGTTGTTTGTTTAATTGGAAATAGCTAACTGCAGACGAGAGGTAAGCTATCGTCATTTCATTTAGTTTACCATTTGGTGCGTCCTTGCTTGTATGCACGGATTTATAGGTAACACTTTACACTTGTTTTTGCCTTTGTTAGATAGATCACAGTAGAGAGACACAGGAAAGATTAGGAAAGAGAGCGAGAGGGTTGACATGTGACCAGTGTTGGGAATAACATGTTACAAAGTAACACGTTACTGTAATTCCACTACTTTTGGCAGTAACTAGTAATGTAACTTATTTATTAACTTAATTACTTTTTCAAATTAAATAGCGCAATTCAATTACTGAAATTTAAATGGTCTCTTTACTTGTTACTGGATTATCCGGTTTATGATCATCCGACTTTACGGTGGTGCAAGTGAATCAAAAGACGACCAACCTCCCTGAGACTTTATTTCTCAAAAGCGACTAGTGACAAATCTGGAGACGTTTTCTGACCATGGGAAGCAAAGTTAATGTGTTGAATCCCAAAGCTTTTGGCAATAAATTGGTTTGGTTGATGCCGGTTTTCTCTACTTGCTTGTCTAATCCAGAGAGTCTGATGATCACAGTGTAGCTCCTCCCTCTGCTGAGAGCAGGGACTGTAGGATAGGGTCCACTTGTAATTGTTACTGGTCTACGCCGAAACTGGCCCGGGTGGGCGGAGTCAGCACTTATTAAAACGGGGTACGTCGCGGAGTGCACAACAAGTGCAGCAGCATATATTGATATGCAAATTATCGTATGACATCATCTGGCGACTTCTAGCGACTTTCTGAGCAGCCAATAGCTGCTTTCCTTGGAAAAGAGTTGGCAACACTGCTACCAGTGCAGTAACTCAGCCCACACAGTGTACTAATGCCTGATCTGAAGCCTGTCAAGGCTACAATAAATACACCTATCAAAACATATCTATTGTGTTTTGTTGTTCCACTACTTACTTGTCATCATAGTGATAATGGGCACAATGATAGACAAAATTTGACAGTTGTCTTGTCCCACACTGTGCCAAAGCAACACTAAAATAATATAGCTATGTGTAATAAGAGAATTGAAGCAGACATTTAAAAGGAACGCAAAGTTACTTTCCCTAGTAACAAGTTACTTTTATTATGCAGTAATTGGTAAAGTAATTCAATTACTTTTTGAGAGAAGTAACTAGTAACGGTAACTAATTACTAATTTCCAGTAACTTGCCCAACACTGCATGTGACAAAGTTCCCAGGCCGGATTCAAACCATGGATGTCGCGGTTACATGTTATGCTCTTTAACCAACGGAGCCACCAGGAGGCCTCAAATTCTGGCTTTCAAAACTCATGACCCATCCACTGTTTTTGAACAACCCCCCCGCCTCCCTAAAAAGCTAAAAAGCATGGTGATATTTGCCTTTTCACTAGATGTCTCTGTGGGATCTCTGCTCTAATTAGCTAGCTTACTCCTTTACACTGAGAAAATGTGACTTCATAGTTTCTGTCAATTACAGGCCACCATAGCTCAAGGAGAAAAGAGGGGTGGGGCTGCACCAGGGAGGAGGCAAGTTCTATCAATGTTGTTGCAATTCCTATTGGTCACCTGTAGTAGACAATAAAGCTCATAGATTAGTTAATGCACCTTTAAATTTTAATATTATCTCAACTTCAAGGGTGAGGTGATAAAATGAACATCAACTATATGTGTGTTTGTGTGCATGTACATGTGTCTGGGTTTATGTACATGTGCATGTGAAGTAAATGGCCATGGCTGGTCTTTGGGATGCCTGGGGTTGATGTCTAATTGACAAGGTGTCAGATTGCAGCATGGCATAAAAAACACCATTTAAATTCTCATTACAGCTCTGAGCTAGGACTGTCAGATTAGCTCTGACATGTCATACTCTCTGGGGATGGGCTGTGTGTGTGTGTGTGTGTACGTGTGTGTGTGTGTACACGTGTGATGACCTGCATGTGAGCGGGTTGCAATAGAGTGTGTCCAAAGGATTCATTCACCTAAAACTGATTGACCTTGCCATATTTTTAATTAGCCTACTCGCAAGGAGACTTTAAAGGGATGCGCTAAAGGAATGTGCTAAATACTAGTGTAAATATATTTATTTTGAGCTCTGTGCAATCAGTTGGCTTCAGAAAACTGCTGCTGCTGCACAAGATATTTGGAGTAATGGCCATTTTTGCCCTTTTTGGAACTCTAAAGGTGATGATATACAGGGAAATTCTTAGGGCTACATTTGGGTATTTTCTCACTGAAAACAATGTAGCAGTTTGAAATCGAGCCAAGTTTGATCAGAGAGCAAGGTTTGTTGGCAAGGTTTCAACATCAACCAATCAGAGACAAGAAAATTGGTCAGGTGACCTGTCATCAGCCTAAAGTATTTTCAAAATGGTCCAACTGCTACTAAACACAGCTAGGAAATAATAGCTGTGATTCTTTTTATAGGACATTTAATCTAGCAAGCTGGCTAGCTGTTAGCTAATTTGCTATCTTGCTAGCCTATAATCCATTACATACATTCATGGCACATACATAATACAATTATGAAATTCCAGTGGATAACCTTGATAAAATGATTAAATTATTACATTTTAAGTAGAAAAGCGGGGGCCAAGATAACAGTGATGGCAGCAGCATCTGTTATTTCATCCATTTTCACTCCTCCAAATGACAAATTTGTCACTTACACCTGCCCATTGCCCTCTTTGCCTAATGCACAGTCATTCATACCCATTGCCCATTGCGACTATTCCTTTAAAGAACCAGTTCCCAGCCACTTCAGTTGTTCTGGAGAAGCCTGACACAGAGCTACGCTAGCTAACTCACTGTGTGTTATGTGGACATACAAGCTTCACTGGTGTTTCAGCTGACATGAGGGTAGATAGTGAGAGTAGATAAGGACAAAATTTTCATTTTTGGGTATACTATTCCTTTAAAGGTCTCCTTACGAATGATTAAAGGAATAGTTCACCCAAAAATGAAAATTCTGTCATCATCTACTCCCCCTCATGCCAGGTGAAACACAGGTGAAGTTTGTCCATATAACACACAGGGAGGTTGCCAGCACAACTCCATAGCAGCCTTCTCCAAAACAACTGAAGTCAGTGGGGACCAGTTCTTCAGAGTTCCAAAAAGACCTACAGTATATTTACACCATCATTTAGTGCAAATCTTAACTACAGCTGATGACGACTCTCTGTACTTCCGTTCTTACTGCCGGCTTTTCAGGCTTTTTTGCAGCTGGATAATTTGTAGCGTCTTAACATATGAATGAGGATAGTAATAGTGAGTTACTTGCTACAGTTAGCCTACTGTTTGACAAAGACCATCGCCTCTAAAAATGTTGAGAAGAAACGTGACATACCGGTCGGGATCGGAACAGCTCATGGGATTAGCGGTAAGGCTGTTTACTGACCTGGAAGCTAGTTAACTCGCTAACTTTTGCTAGCATGATGCTAACAAAATAGCATAATCTCTTGGCCAACCTGACCGTAAATGCGCTATTATCCTATGTTTTTAATATGACCGGGAGGTAACAACATGTGTTCCTCCAGTATCCTGTTGAAACCCGTTTAGCCATGGTGACGTTCAGGTGTTTCTCTCAACATGGGCTACAGGAGACTTTACTCTTTGATCCACAGTAGATGTGGTGTGCAGAGTCACCTACTGGTAAAGAAATGAATAGCTTCACTCATTAGTACCATTAGCTCTCATATAAACAAAGCACAATAATGTTATGAAAGTGCCTTAAAAGAGCATTATTATCCTGCCATCTCCTCTCTCTTTTGTGGCAATGCATGAACCCGAATCCTTCGACTCTGTCAGTAAAGTCATCATGCTCCATTTTTCCTCTGAATATTCCGCGCCGATATTGTTGTAGTGTGAACGCTTGAGCAACAGCATATCGTTATAGTTTCTAAGTTATGTTTATAGTTCTCTAAGCTGCTTTAAGTGTGAATGGACCTTTACAGCTGACTTCGCTACGAGCGGATTGGCTGTTGAAACAGGTGACGTACCTTAACGTTCTAAAACCAGCCACTTTGGTCTAAAAGAACTGGTCCCCATTGACTTCAGTTGTTTTGGAGAAGGCTGCTACCAAGTTGTGCTGGCAACCTCCCTGTGTGTTATATGGACTAACACATTTCACCAGTGTTTCATTTGGCATGAGGGTGAGTAGATGATGACAGAAGTTTCATTTTTGGGTGAACTATTCCTTTAACAAAAACGTTGCAAGGTCAAACAGCTAAAGGCGAATCAATCCTTGAACCAAACATTCTCTTTAAATGTCTCCGGACCTTTGTCGCTCGAGCCGGAAGACATGGCTACGCTAGATTAGGTACACCGGGACCCTTCCATCCTATATAACTCAACGGTAATTAGACCGATGGGTGCCGGCGGATTACGCCAAGAGTAAGAGGGTCTGAAATATTCTCCTAACCTGTCATAGATCCTCAACATCATTACTGCCGCCTGCCTGCGCTAGTGCCATCGCGGCGCTACCGGCACTTTATTCTCGCCCGGACAAATTGGCTCGAGCTCAGGGCCGAAGACGAATGGCAGGTAACACCATGCAGAACAGCAAACATCCATTGGGTAAACAGCACCGGTGCCAAGATATCCCTCACCCGGGGAGTAATGGCCGCTTTGTCACGCTCACACACACACACACACACAGGCACACACACACACAAAACACACAGAAAGCGACTGCCTGTGTCATTATTTTGGCCAGACCTTGAAGTGTCACAACTGCTGTCCCATCAGAGCATCAGATCAGTATTTGGTGGACAGCAGAAAAGCCCTGTAGGCATGTGTGTGTATATATACGTGTTTGTGTGCGAGTGACTGTGTGTGTGTGTGAGTGTTTGTGATAAAGAGAGGAACTAGAAAAGCAGATAACAACCTGGGGAAACAGATAACCGGGAGAAACAAAAACAAATTCCACTTCTGTACATTCAGTACATTCAGATCAAGCAAGTCTCGGAGAGCAGTACTGGAAAATACGGCGTCTTCTTCTCTTGTGTTATTAATCAAAACGCCTCAGACCGATGGGAAATGTACGCGGGGCGGCGATATTCACACGGTCACCTCAAAATGGAGAGCCAAATAATAGTGTTAATGAAGATGATGTTATGAAATCCCGCCTATCTCTGGCTCCTGATCGTTATATTTCAATAGACCAATATCCCTCGCGGAATAATTCAAGGTGAAATGTTACACCAGCCTATCAGATTGACCCGCTGCGGCGCTAGAACTTTTCTTTCTAAAACTCCAAATGAGATTCAGAGAAGGGGGGGGGGGGGGGGGGAATTCATCCGGCAGCCCGCTGGATGAGGAGAGAGAAAAGGAAACTGCTGCAGAGGGAGAGATACGATCTCAAAGCTGTTATTTGATATGCTAAAAAGCGGTAGGAGCAATTTGTAGGAGGGGGGGAAGGGAGGGGGGGAGGGGGGCGTTAATTAGTTTTCAACTCCTACTTTTGATCAATCTTTATTAAATTGTCTGGAAACTGTCACCGTAAAGCTGGTCAGAAGGGCAGTAGAATATGTTTCTGCCAGAGGCTCTGTGTGTGTGTGTGTGTGTGTGTGTGTGTGTTGGGTTTGTGTCAAATTTAAATATCAAGAAAATTAGCGGACTGGCATGCTCGCCCAGTGGTTGGAAAGATCATCCCCTAACACACTGAGCACCACTACCAGCGTTGCACCAATCTGACGTTCTCCCCGCTCCACAGGGGCACGTGATGTTGTTTTGACTTTTGATGGTGGGAAGGACATGTGGAGACACCAGAAACGAACCGATATCAATTCAATTTCTCTTTATTTCAATGAGGGAGAACGCATGCATCAGGCGTGAAGAATTGAACCTTGGTGATTTTTTTTAGCCACCAGTGTGCAAAGTGTGCAAAGGACGTTGTGAGTGAGTAGATAATCAGCTTTTTTCGTTAACCCGGTGTGTAAGAGCAACAGATAGTCCGGTCAGAACTTATTCATGACCAATCACGTAAAGATTTATTCCAGAGAAATTCCAACCAAATAATACAGATGGCAACCATTTTTGATTATCCAAAGATGAGTTCAAGATGTATGTGTGGTTCTAACAGAGAGACAAAAAAGCACAATGAGTACATCCATGTAGTTTTGGCCATAAGGCTAATGGCTAGGCTAATGGCTAACTGGCCAAATTTAACTAAATGAACTACATGGCAGCAATGTCAAGGTCAAAAGAGACTAATTGCTAAGGCTAATCGCTAACACTAACGCTAACATGCTATGCTAATTAGCCTCTATAGTATATTCTTCAAGAGCATATATTCAATGCCAAAGGGATAAACAGAACATAACACATTCTTAGAAACATACTCAACAGTTTTAACTTACATTTAGTTGCACGCACCCAACATCAAACTCCATCAAATCACAAGCCAGTGGACATACAGTATATCCACTCCTGAAGATGGAGAGCAAACTGAACAGAAAATGAGTAACAAATTCGCTAAAGTCCAAAGTCCCGAACATCGAGTGCACTGATAGGCCAGAGAAGTGGGGTGATGAATGACTGACACTTCCCCAGCAAATGAGGATTCAACCAATTAAGAGTTAATAAAGTAAATAGTCTGACAAGAATGGCCAGTAGGGGGAGCTAGACTGCTGGAAAACAGCTGGCCTATTTCTTTGAGTTGTGTACTTACATTATCCCAAATGTTTCCAACAATGTTCAAACCCAGAGAAATCCGTAATTTTATTCAAGGTAACGGTGCGTTTCATTTGGTCGCCTGTCATGGCGTCATATCCCCTTTACCCCTTCCGGGGAAACACGGGAAACACCAGATGATACATCAGAGAGTGAGGAAGGAAGTCGGCCAACTAGCTAGCTAGCCGCGCTAGCCGCTCTGTTGTTTTTTTCATTCTATTGTTTTTATCGCTCACTGTGACGGATCACGATTATTCATTCCCGTAAAAAAACTCCCATGATCCCATGCTACTTCACGACGTCATCAAACTACGTCTTTTGTTATTGTTTTGATTGGGAGAGCCCTAGTGGCAGAAATTACATACTGCGCGTTTAAGGAATCATTCCTTCCATGGCTGACGGCAGATGTACGGTGACCAGACGTCCCGGTTTGTCAGGGATTGTCCCAGTGTCAAGATGGGTGTCCCGAGTCCTGACAAATATCTGTAAAACACTAAAATATCCCGGTTTTCAACATTCACTACCAAATTGTCCCGGTTTTCACCACAATTAAAATAATAATAATAGTATTATACTTGTTTTCAGCACTTACATAGACGTTTATCATGTTCTGTCCCGCTCATTATTACCTAACCCAATCAAAAAACATAAACAATGCACCACATAAACTATGTTTTGGTGGATTTTTGGAGACAAAACATAATTTTTGGTTTGCTGAGGCGCTGTCCATGGCAGATCAGAGGTCAGTTCAGTTCCTGAAAAAAGCCTGTGAGTATCTATCAACAGCCATGTGTCCCATTCAATTGCCCTTAAGCAAGACACTAAACCCCTACCTGCACACTCGCTGTAAGTCCGTCTGGTTACGCATGCCAACCAAATCTAAAATGCAAATGATATCGGCCTTTTATTAAGAATCGGATATTAGCCACAATTCTGGTGTGGTGTGGGGGATTTTAAAACCTGCAATGAAACCTGCCTCAGCCTGCCTCAGTAATTGTGTTGAAAAGACGGGTTTTCATTTTTGGTTTAGGGTTACAGTTGGAGATTGCTTTGGCCCTTGAGTGTGTATTTGAGAGTGGCACTCCGGGCGAACTGAGCTATAGTACACGAGGCTCTACAGTGAAGTAAGTGAATACAATCAATCGTCACGATGGCAAAAACTCGGAAAATAAGGCCCACGTTGAAAACATTGGTTGAATTAAGCTTTAAAGAGCTGCTAAACCAGAGTGAATCAGTGAATTCAATCCCATGCAGATCACATCCTGTCAGTTGTAGTATTAATACTATGCGATTCACAAATTACAAATACTTGGCAGGCATATTCTGGAATCTGACAAATGATACGCCCCTCAGTCATTTATAGGAGAAATAAAGTAACATATATGCCGTCCAGAGTGCATTAAAATTATACTGTACTGTCCTGCAATATTAATCCCATCCAGACAGTCAGGATAAAATTGCTGATAAAGACCACTGGTAAAAAACCTGGGGACTGTCCATGGAAAACAGGACCCATCTGGTCCCTAGTACAGCACCTTTTTTTCACTAAAGTTAAATACTTCTTAACCTCATATAGGCAAGTCAAAGTCAAGTTTATTTGTTGTACAAATAAAACGCTGGCCCCAAATCCCCAAGAGCAAGCATGAGCAGTGTCGTGGAAAAACTCGCTAGCAGGAAGAAACGTTAAGAGGAGCCGGCTTACGGGGAAACCATCCACATTTGGTTCACAAATTGGACAGTGCTACATCGGTGGCTCCAAACAAACATCGGGGTGTTAGGCCAAAGTTTGGACCTCCTACCCCAATGTGTGTGATGTGCGTGCATTTGCTTTGGCGCCACCGTGTGGCAGTAACGGTCAACAGCAATCGTAAATCTTTTTGCTCTTTCCGCACAAGTATCGTGGGATTTCAAAAGAAAAGATCACTGGTCTGGGAGTCTATGTGTGACAAAGAAATTTTACAAAGTCAATATGGTGCATGGCAGTAGCTCATATAGCCAGGGGAGAGGGTGTCTCCAGCATTGAAAATGAATTGGAAAAAACATTTTTTGGGCAGAACTGCAGTACACATTTGGAAGTCACTTGCCAATCCCTACCCCCTGCTTGAAACAGAGGTTAATCACTGTGTGTGTGTGTGTGTGTGTGTGTGTGTGAGTGTTCGTGTCAGACAGAGACAGAGTAACAGAGAAAAAGACAAGAGAATAAGAGGCAGAGACAGAGAGAGCATGGATGTTGATTAACAAGTGTTTGGATCACATTTAATTTAGCAGATTCTCTCTGTTTGAAAATGTGTGGATGGGTGAATGTGTTTTAAAGTAGGTTTGTAATGAGTGTGAGCATGCACTATGTGTGTGTGTGTGTGTGTGTGTGTGTGTGTACTATTTTTATGCTTCCTTACGCACTGCACTGTGGTTTTGCTCATTGAGCCGAGGGGTCCTGGCCGAGGCCCATGTCTGTGGGATGGGTGACCTGGCCAGTGCCTGAGTCAACACCGATTAGAGCTACCAGCCACACAGCCCGCTAGGTGTGACATATAAACACAGCCACTGCGGCCAGCATCTCTACACTTATTACACCAACCACACTAAACACACACCAGACACACACGTGCACTCAACACTGAGCTGTAACATACATTACCACAGTACCACAGTAATTGCAGGCATACACACACATTACCACTTTGTTTTTTTGTTTTGTTTTTTCAGGTTTTACTAGTGAATGCACACGCCTCCATTATGGAGGTCCATTGGATATTTGGCTGTGTGCCAATAATGTCTAAATAACAACCAGGCTAGACAAAGAGAGATACCTGAAAAAGCTTGTTGTGGTGTGACTGTAGATCCATTGCAGTAATGTTATAAGTAAAAGTGAATAGTCTTAAGGCAGATGTGTTTCCAAATGTAGGTTAGTGTGACACAGTAAACTGTCTTGTCTTTAGTCTGTACTCCAAAAACCTCTGAGTTGTAGCTTAGTTGGTACCTTGGGTTGAGTATAGGGCCGTGCAAAAAAAATCGCTACATTATTTTTTTACACGATACTGTATCGATTTTCCAGCCCCTCGTATTGATACATTAAAAAAAATTATTCATGTTTTAAACGGATTTAAAAATTTCCCTCAAATCCCTTTAAATTAAATAGTTTTGACTCAATTTGTCGCTGAGTTATCAATATAATGTGATGTACATATTAGACTACCCAGGTGGTACACAGCAAGTTGTATTTTCAGCTCTATTTTTACATTTTCAGTAAATTGTTGAGTATTGCAATGTATCGCAATATGTATCGTATCGCGATGTATCGTGATACAATCGTATCGTGACCCATGTATCGTGATACGTATCGTATCGTGAGGTCCTTGCCAATACCCAGCCTTAGTTGAGTAGCTTCCTCCATGATAAAACCCCAAAATCGGCCTCTGTTATCTGTTGCTCCGGTAGAGGAGACTGGAGAATTGCTTTGCTTTCTCCATTCACTGCCATTGTATGGCGAAACAGGTCTCAAAATCACACTTCTACCACATAAACAGATAATAAGCAGATTCTGACAATATATATAAAAAAAAAAATAGTCCTGTTGCTCAATTGTGGTTAAGTGAATCACTTTCTTTATGTTTATTAAACCTTTCAATTTGAACAAGCGTAACACCGAAATTCAAGACTTAAATAAACTCAAACATGCATGATCACCAAGATAAAAGCACCTGTTTTTCTTAGTTCCTGAAAAGTTTACATTTTGGACATACAAGGTTTTCACCCATATATGGGCAAAATTGCAAAACTCTAGGGTTAAACCCTAACCCTTAACTAGTGTGCTAACTAGTGTGCTAACCTAGAAAAGGTTTCAAAAACTCTACGAAACAGTAATCCCTTAAAATAAACTTGCATTTTCATGAATTTACATTCATTTACCCCTTAATTCACGCAAAATCCCCATGAATAAATCCCGTATAAACCCATGATACTAACCTATATGGTAACATTTTACAATAAGGGTCACTAAGTTAAGGGTTAGTTAATGCTTATTAAGCATTAACCCTAACCCTAACCCCTTGACTAACAGTTAACTAATGTGTCTGGTAATCATTTACTAATGGTGTTCATGTTAACTAAGGTATTAATTTATACATTATTTAATAGTCATCATTATAACCTATTAAATCATGTATAAAGTTGTTAATGTGTAAAGTATAAATGTATTAGTTAACATGAACACCATTAGTAAATTACACATTAATGTTCATTAATGTTTATGTAATGGAAAAATAAAGGACATTTCAGGGATAGAATGAAGCGGTTTGGTTTCGTAGTCAAACTCAAAGGTTGTAGAATTTTCTCGAACCATAGAGAAGCACAGAGTCCTTTGGTTGGAAGTTAAAACATGAAAATCACCAAAATTGGAGTTCTTGGAGGTCTTCACCCAAGAGTGACGACATGCTGGCTCTTCCCTGTTCTTTTCCACCGCACACACCACCGTAGCCTAACCCCATGACAAATGGTGATGCCTCGAAACTGCCTGCGTTGCACTTGTATACGTTTACAGCGCCCTCGGACTGCAAGGCACACCGTTTCTGTCCCAGAAGCACCGGACGACTCCGCTCACTTTATCAAAGTCCATCAACGCGGGGGGAGCTCATATTTAAACCTTTTCCACTTAGCTCCTGGGCATTAGTGCGCCGACGCCCTTGTGGAATGACAGCGAAATCTCTTTCCCGTCTAGATAAGGCGAGCCGATATCGTAACGGATATCGTAATAGAAGCCGTGCGATAATTCCAGCGCTTTTGCCATTACTGGCAAGATGTTTTGCCCTGACAGCAATTGTTCTAACACCAGGTCTCTTAAAATATGGTTTGAGAGACTGATAGCGCCCCCCCCCCCCCACTTCAAGAGATGTAATAATGTTTCAATAAGCCTGGAGGCCCAAGGTGAGAGATGGTATGTCTCTTAGGGTCTAGCATTGCTTGACGTCAGAGATGGAAAGACAACGAAGCAATACCAAAAAAAACGACTGCAGCCCATTATCCTTTCCTTAGCATCGTCTCATCTCGTCTTGTCGTTTCTTTATTAGTATCACCAGTCTGAGCACTGGACAAATGCCTAAAAATGAAAAATGATCAGGTCTAGGTTTTGTTTTTTTTTGCTTCGAAGCATTGCGTCTCAAGCAATGGATTCCTGTGCAGGATTTGGGAGGGGAAGGGGAAAGCAGGGTCCCACTGATCATGGCATTTCAAGAGTATGAGGGGAATTTTGAGAGGTGTATTCCAGAAGGGAAAGTCAGTGAGTATGATAGATCAGTATCAGGGAATATTACACATTTCCAGGAATTCAGTATATCAGAAAATAAACATAACATTAACAAAACAGGAAGGAATTACATTTTTACATGTTTAGGCCATGGAAGTCCTCCAACTGAGTTTCTTGGTTATTTTCACAGATTCTGGTTCTGTTGACACTGCCTATATGCAGATTTTGCTCATGCCTAATATCTGTGCGTATACATTTGACAATGTTATGTTATGGTGCCTACAATAAGCATAACACTGCTTTACAGGTATGCCCTAGTCCAGGCCATTACACTGACAAAATCTACCAGGGAATGTTGCCAAGGAGAACTCAGTGTGTGAGTTTGTACATATGTATGTGTGTGTGCGTGTGTGCGTGTGTGTGTGTGTGTGTGTGTGTGTGTGTGTCCGTGTCCTGTGGGCTGCCTTGCTGCCAGTAGAAGATAATGGATTTGGACAACTCACAAGAGAGGGCAAGACCAGTTCTGGCTGCAGAAAACAAGCTCTCCCTCATTCTTTCCTTCCTTTTCCCTCTCTCTCTCTCTCTCTCTCTCTCTCTCTTTATCTTGTTCACTTGTGCTCACTCACTGTCCCTTTCATTCCTTCTTTCTCTCGCTCGTTCTCTCTGCAAGTTGGTGGAAATCAGCCATCACTGGCCAAGGTGATAATGGAACTAACTCCAAAGTAAACCTGAACACCTGAAACTTTCTCTCTCTCTCTCTCTCTCTCTCTCTGATTGACAGCTGGACAGGTCTGAGAACTGCCTAGCGGTGGCAACTGTCTGTTGATATGAATGCCAATGGTGGGACTTGACATGTTACTGGATAGAAAAGGTTTCTCTCTCTGTCTATCTATCTATCTGTGACTAGTGACAGAGGTAAATGGCAATGAAGACTCCACTGTATGACACACATTACAATACCCATACAATATTTTTGGGGAACTAATGGTACAAGTCAAGTAATTTCATAGGTTTAGTTGGTTTTACACAAAAAAACACAAAGAAGAGCATGAATTACTGCCACCCTTTCTTGCAAAAAGTAATTAGTCGTGCCTAATTTGTCGCAGAATACATTTAACTTTGAAAGACTCTTTGTCTTGTACTGCATTTCAATGTACCTGTTTATCTCTTGTATTATTTTTTAAATTTTTTTTCGGCACACACTTTTATGTGAAGTTCGATCTGTTTTTAATTATATCTCTGTTTGTTTGTGTGCTTTTAGTTGTACCTGTTTACCTCATATATTACCTTTTATGCCTATTTTCTATTTTTGCTGCTTTTGAGTTTTATTGTCTGTAAAGCACTTTGTAAACATTGTTTTTTTTTTAAAAAGTGCTATACAAATAAAGTTATTATTATTATTATTATTATTATTATTATTATTATTATTATTATCTCACTGGATTCTCTTTCATCTCTCTAGGGCAGTGGTTCTCAACCTTTTTCATATCAAGGACCCCTAATTTAGTCCACATTAGGGCCACGGACCCCCATTTGATGAGATTTTGTCTCTCGGACCCAAATCTGAGAATATTTTTATTGTTAGAAATGATTTTGTCCAGAAATGTATAACTATCTGCATTGTAGATAGAGAGATTACAGTGAAACTATGATCAGTACAATAATTCTTCTACATTCTCTAATTGTATTAACTTCTTGTAAATTAAACAATGCTGAAGTTTAACAATTCATCAGTTTGCTGGGGACCCCCTGGAACCCCCTCAAGGACCACTGGTGGTCCCCGGACCCCACATTGAGAACCACTGCTCTAGGGTATAGTACTGAGACCTGGAGGGAAAGTACTGTATATCAACACAAAAACTTTTTATTACTTGATTTATGTTTTCTTTTGCTTCTTTTTCTGATGATCTATGGGGGGGGATTAACACATGCAATTGCAAGAACATCACTAAAAGTACTCCAATGTATATTTTTATGCAAAGTGAAAGTCTACTCTACAGCAGAGAAAAACTATAATCTATTGATGTAAGCATGGGAGATTAATGGACATACATTCAAAATCAAGACACAACACTAAAAAGTTATCTCAACTGTGAATCTCATCTATAAGGCACATACTTGAATGTGAATGCAAATGTGAATATGAATTGAAATTTGACAAATTAGCACCTTATTTAACTTTGCAAAACAGGGTGCAAATATTGATTTTTTTTTTGCACACTGGAAATGAGCAGTTTTTTGAAGACCTGCCTCTGAATTATTAATATATTTCTCTAAAGTTTTCTGAAATTTTGGAGCTTAGATCATTACGTTGTTTTTTTGTTTGGGTTTTTTTACAACAATTTGACTAATCTTGACCAAGAGGTGCCAGCAGTTCTGCAGAGTGAAAAAATGGTGTTCAATTCTATAAATCAGAACATAAACAAAGCTAGCGATGGGATGACAGGGGCTCAACGGAGGGGTGTTACACTCCATTTCCAAACTGGGCCTTAGGGGTCTCTTCGATCTTGGCATGGCAAGCCCTAAAATAATCACCGACCGAGTCTAAAAACCCCAAAATGGTTTTCTTTCTCATACTGCAGAAGAACTAGCGATACAATCTACAAAACCCCCTATATAAGTTTAACACAGCTTTTGCCCAAGGCAGCATGAAGTTTGAAGGGAAAATGGATTGAAAAAGTTCATCAATCTTTCAGCAAAGTCAACAATACCGCATTTACCACAACAATCTCTAGAGCTTTACCTAGCGCTTCATAAAAGCTCTAGGCAGGAGGTGGGGCATGGCTCTGAGGCCTGTCAACATGGTGGCCACTGAACCCAGACCTGGGAAACACACTTTTATTCGTTTTGTTGTTTGAAGCACACAGCATAGGGATTTGGGGAAGAGGTGCCTCGCAGACAGTGGTGTAGTGCAGGGTATACGCAGGTATATGGCGTATACCTACTTATTTTTCAGTCTGCATTGCGTACACCCACTTCTAAATCCCCTCTGATGTGCATCATTCAGTAGTGTTCTGCAAAGAGCGAGAGAGAGAGAGAGAGAGAGAGAGAGACCGCACAAAGAGACTACTTCTGTGTGGATCTCTTCCCAACTCGTCTCTCCCTAACATTTTCAGTCTTCGTTTTTATTCGCTGACAAAATTGTCAGTACGTTTCGTGATAGTTTTTGTCATCATAAATTATTTTTTTATTTAGTTATTATCTCGTTTTCGTCAATGAAAAAATGTTGTTGACGAAAATTATTCGTCAACGAAATTAACACTGTTAATATTTGCAAACTGCCCCTTGACAAATAATGTTAAATTTATAATGGTGGCACACTCTGCAAGGTGAGAGAATAGAGAATAATTTCCATGTGTGGATGGACTAAGGAATAAGGAATAGTTCACTCAAAATGCATAATTATGTAGTTGTCTCACCCTATAGTCTGTGGGCCAGTATTGATTACAAAATCTGCACCTCTTCTGTGGCTCATGTTAATTTCATAATGGCCTTTCATAACTAGCCTACTGGCCCATTTTTGGGTGAACTAAATATGCAAGAGTAGTCTTACATGTCACTGTTTATGACACAGGTTTATCCTTTGCTGGACGGGCCACTTAAAAAAAAAAAAATTGGGGCATAAATTAAGAGTATACCCACTTCTCCAGGCACAACTACACCACTGCTTGCAGATGTAAGATGCTTGCAATGCTGTTTGCAACGCTAAGAGACTTGAAAAGAAAGCACATCGGCACTAAAGGGATTCAAAATGGAGCATGTGTTGTGCTCTTTTGTGTCTCTCACGGGCCTTAGTCAGGACGAGGTCACTCACTGTCATCAGCTATTCATGCTATTCTCAAAAC
Source organism: Centroberyx affinis (assembly GCF_046629955.1). NCBI lineage: Eukaryota > Metazoa > Chordata > Actinopteri > Beryciformes > Berycidae > Centroberyx > Centroberyx affinis. Next base: position 17,844 of record NW_027279167.1, on the reverse strand, counting down.
TGTACACACCAGCTGTAGTGACATGGTGAAGAGCGAGTGGGACATTGCACCGGTCACACCATAGGGAACACTAACCTTTTACTACCCTCTCATGTCAATAGGGACGGACACGTGGCTAGAGATGAGTCAACCACCTGCTCGCATGCATATCTATTAGGAATGGGAGACGATATATATTGAAATTCAATATATCGCGATACAAAAATGTCACAATACGTATCGTGGGGCAGGAAAAATGAATTGCGATCACAAATGAGACGGTTTGACCATCACAATTTCACAAGCTCTCCATCCAAATGATATTATTTGCACTTTGTAATGACATTTTTAAATTGTTTACATTCTAGCAAGCTAATGCCATCGCTAGGAAGATTTGTGGCGCAGAAATAAACAGAATTCTGCACAGTCAGACTTTTGAACTTTTATTTATTACATTGCATTGTGGTTGTATTGAATCCTGAATCCCATATCGAATCGTATCATGAGATAAGCATATTGTCTAATATCTATATCATGGTTTTATGAGTACCAGGGTGTAGGGCTGAAGAATTAATTGAAATTTGATCAAAATCGCAATATGGCCTGGCCTACACACCGTATGCTACAGACTTAAGAAAACATCTTTGTTTGGTACAGATCCCTGCAAAAACCACACCATACGTTTTTCAATGAAAATGAGAATAATGATGTAAAAATTATCATTCCCTCTAATATCGCAAATCACATCGCAATTGCAATATTAGTCAAAATAATCGCAATTAGATATTTTTTCAAAATCGTTCAGCCCTACCAGGGTGTACAGATTTAGAATGGTTTACCTCCATCTTTTAGGATTCCTATCTAGTCAACATTGGCAGGAATCACTATATACTCCCGGTAGAACTACTGCAGATTGTCTTTCACTTTCTGTCCAACTCTCTGCTTCATGTTTGACTGAAGTCTGCTGTTCCTAGTCCTGGGTTGATTGCTTTCATGACCCGAGCATCTGCAGGGTTTCACTCCAGCCAAACGCTGCAGCAGCTGATTTCACTGATTAACACATCTTCAACCAGAGATAGGAAACCAACCGGTGAAAATGCTGAGCGGACAATAGTAATGTGATAGTGCTTATTTGCGTTTTTTTGCTTTCCCAATATCTCTTCCATCTAGGTGACCCCACTGCACCGAAGCCCTTAATATCCCCAACTAGCTTAACAAGGCAAAGGGGTCTAATGTGGTCCTGATTGCTAGGAGATATCACAAATTGACAATGTAATGTGTATTAAACTCTTCAGCCAGTAGTATGCAATTAAATCCAACAATTTTTGAGATTTTTGATACAATATACTTTTTCATTCTGTTGTGCTTTTACACCTTTTTTAAATACAGCTGCTGCTCCAACGCCAATTTATGGATGGATAATTAATACTGTTCCAATATTAATTTATGCACACACACGCTTGCCCGAGCCACTAGGTCCAACCATCAATCAGAACTATGTTGGGCAGTCGGTAAGAATGAATGAGATTCTCTAAGCAGTGATCCATCATTAATTGTGTCTACATTTGTAGTTTGGCTTATATTGTTGTCATCTTTCACAATATCATCAGAGTTTATATATCCCCAAAATGTGAACAACTTTAGCCAAGTAGATATATCACTTACTAAGCAGTGCTATACATGATTATAGCGGAAATTAGGCCATAATTGGAAAAAAACATAAGCACAAATTGAGTTTTTGAAAAGTCCTACAAGTTATTTGGCACTTCTGCAATCTCTACTTTTTCAGCCATGCTCATTTTTCTAAGCCGTGTCCCCAGGAGTTTTTTGCCCCTGTCACACTTAAGGTTATTATAGTTTTGCATTTTTCATTAGTTTTTATTTTTATTTCGTTTTGACTTTTTGTTTTCAATTTCAGTTTAGTTTTAATTAGTTTTTAAAGCGGGTTTGCTAGTTTATTTAGTTTTTATTTTTTGAAAATGCTTAGTTTTAGTTTAGTGTTTATTAGTTTCAGTGTTAGTTTTAGTCTTTTTTTGTAATATGGGATATTTGTCAGGGGCGAGATTCAAAAAGGTAAAAAAAAGTTGAAAAAAAAAAAAGAAATTGGAAGATAGATTTCATATCCACCCAAAATACTAGGCTTATGTATGAAATAAATTGACAAAGACGAAAACTAAAGACATTTTCTCTATAATTTTAGTTTAATTTAGTTAGTTTTGTAAACACACAATACAGTTTCAGTTAGTTATCGTTTTTTTGTAAAGCCTCATTTTCATTTTTATTTCAGTTAAAGAAAATGTTTTTTCACACCTAGTTTTTGTTATTTTGTTAGTTTTCATTAACAATAATAACCTTGGTCTCACTACAGTGTCTTTGTGGAGAATGTTGCGCTAGTAGAACAGCAACTTGCAGGGACTGATGACTGCTTCTTCTTCCTCACTATTCCCGAACAACTCCACAACCTCCTCGGCGATAAACTTTCCCCTCATAACAAAACCTGACGGCGCACATAAGACAATACTGGGCTTGCAACTTTGCGGTGATTCTGCAAAAAAAAACAAAAAAACAAAAAAACACATTTCTGCCTCAAACTATTGAGACACAGTAACGACAATATGACATTTCGGTATCGCCCGTGATCCCGTGGGTCGTAACACGGCTTTATTGATACGCTCAAATAAAAAGTGTAACGGAGAAACAGTCACAAATCAAAAGGGCACTTCTAGATGGTTTGACAAAAGGGCAGATGCCTGGTTTTGTCTTTGATTTCCCCCTCCATGCGAGGGGGCCGTACCAGCTTCTGAGCCAATCACAATTCAACATACTATCTGCCTTCTATTTCTACTAAACTCCTTCTGTTTCCACTATACTTACTCTCACATACATACAGTACATTCTCCTCTCACATGAATACATTCTACTCTCACATTTATATATATTAAGGTGAAAATCTATGGGGAAAAAGAAAAATGGGCCATGGACATTGACAAGTGATAAGCTGTATGTTTGAAGACAAATTTATGTTTACTGCAATGTTAAAGTAGATTAACAGTACGAACTTGCAGACTGTTCTGTTTGTAGCAGTTTGATTTACTTTTTAGTCTATCAAAATGTATGACTTCTATTTGTATGTATTGATTATTATTTGTTCCTGTTGAGACTTGAGACTTGACTTGGGTTCTGGTGACTTGGGACTTGACTCTGACTTGTACTCTGATGACTTGAAAAGGTTTCTAAAGTCTTGACTTGAGATCTTGTGTTTGTGTAAATGACTTAGATTGAAAGTGATGAGATTTGTTCCAGCAGACGACTGAATTTAAATTCTGTTTTCTTAATTTGTATGGAATGATTGAATTTATTGAAGTTGAAAATGATAATATAAATCAAACTCATGATGCTCTTACCAAGTTGTTATCCTTTTAAACCATATTGCATTGAAAAGTCCTAGATATTTAGTTTTCTTTAAGATATTAAATTGATACTGGACTCTTGATTTGTTCTGACTTGACTTGCTATTCTACATTTAGACTTGAGACTTGACATTAATGACATGGACTTGACTTGGACTTGACTCGATAATCTACATTTAGACTTGAGACTTGACATTAATGACATGGAATTGACTTGGACTTGACTTGATAATCTACATTTAGACTTGAGACTTGACTTGAGACTTGTTCCTCAAGACTTGAGACTGACTTGGGAGGACTCGAGCAAAGTTGACTTGGTCACACCTCTACAATCAATCAATCGATCATATGTGAATGTGAGAGTGAAAACATGTAGAGTATACGAGTGCAAATACATGTATATGACTGTAGAGTATATGTGAAAGTACAAATATATGCATGTGAAAGGCCCAGAATGAATTACGGCCCACTTGGCACCTCGTACACACAAACCCACACACTTACCTCTCTCGCAGGTGCGTGACCAGTATCCGGTGCCGGTACAGTCGCAGATGAAGCGGTTCCAGCCTTCCTTGCAGACTCCTCGGTTCTTGCACGGGTAGCTCTCGCACTGCTTGCCCGTCTGCCTGTTGCACGAGGGCTTGATGCCGGCGCCGTTCTGCGCCTCGGCGATCTGGCGGATGTCCTTGCTCCGGCCGTCGATGAAGAGGTCGCGGACGCAGCCCACGTAGCCGTAGTTGAGCATGGCCGTCCACAGCTCGGTGGGCAGGATGAGGTTGGTGCGGTCGGCGGGGAGCCCCCCCAGGTACATGTCGCCCTCCAGGTCCAGGATCTCGCTCTCGCCACTGGCTGTGAACGGAGTCCGCCTGCTGTTCACCGAGATGGTGCCTGTGGCGAGGATGGAGGGATTACAGAACAGACCGCATTGATACCAATACTGGTACGAGATATGATGACGGTGATGGTGATGTCAGACTGAAATGGAATATGCAAGTGGTGGAAGTAACGAATTTACTCTTGTTGATGTCATTAGTACTTTTTTGATGTCAGTAATTTTACGTTTGCTTTAAAGTACTTTAATACTTTAATTATTATACTTTTTTTAAACTTCTATTTATCCAGGGGAAAGTCAGCAGACCTCCATGTTCTTTTCCAGCAACACCCTGCTTCACGTTCAAAAAGTTCCGCACATTCATACTGCGAGCTGTCCGGTACAACTGAGAATAGAGAGATTCCAGACTAGGGCTGCAACTGATGATTATTTTCATTGTCGATTACTCTATCGATTATTTTCTTGATTAATCGATTAGTTGTTTGGTCTATAAAATGTCAGAAAATGGTGAAAAATGTGGATCAGTGTTTCCCAAAGCCCAAGATGACGTCCTCAAATGTCTTGTTTTGTCCACAACCCAAAGATATTCAGTTTACTGTCATAGAGGAGGAAAGAAACCAGAAAATATTCACATTTAAGAAGCTGGAATCAGAGAATTTTGACTTATTTTTCTTAAAAAATTACTCAAACCGATAAATCGATTATCAAAATAGTTGGTGATTAATTTAATAGTTGACAACTAATCGATTAATCGTTGCAGTTCTATTCCAGACCATCATTTTCACAGCTGCCCAGTACAACCACAGTACCTCGTTTGTCCTCTCCTTTTTGCATTGCACGGGAAAGACCCTATGTAACAATTTTTTTTCAGTAACTTTTACTCAGAGTACATTTTAAATTAGCTACCTTTTTTAGTCTTTAATGAGATTTTTACACCAGTTATTTGACTTCTACTTGAGTAAAATTTCAGCAAAGTAAGAGTATTTGTCTTTCCACTCTCGGGAATATGTTATCTGAAAACTTCCCTTCGACTGATACCGAGACCAAGGGCCACGTGTAACAAATCAGAAATCAAAGCAAAGCCGCTAGATCTCTTTATTGGATAAAAAAAAATGGTTATTTGGACTTTTTGTCCAGTGAATCGTCTAAGCCTATAATGTTCAGTAAAAGTACCGAGTCAGAACAGATTGCCTGGTATTTAAAGTTTGGCCCTCAGAATGTCTATCAGCGGTGACAAAGTGGTATCGGTGCATCTCTAATTAGGATTAGTGGATGTCGTCTCAGGACAGAAGCTGAAGAAACATACCATTGGCAGACTGACACTCCGGTCTGAGAAAGTTTTGTCCCTCTGACCATCGGATTTAGTTTTTGATTTGAATACGCACAGAGTGGTGTATTACTGAAATGGGGTTATATCAGTGGGTAAAGATATGAACAGAATACCCATTCCTTCAATAGACAGTGTCATCGTACTGACCAGAAAGAAAACATAATTAAATTAAACTACTATACATTCCTTCTATAATCTCAAAATTAGATTATAGCAGTTGCAAAGTTTTACTTATATCTGTACTTGTATATCTCTCAGATTCTGAGAGATTATTACCCGTATTTTTATCACAGCAGTGGAAAATGATGCTTCACATCCTATTTCAGAATCTCTGATATACTGTACACTCAACAGAAACAATATCTGGTTATTGAGAAGGCCTTGGGATACAGCTTACATTATTGTAGCTGTTAGTTGGTGTTGCTGATAAAGAACTACTAATTCAACAGGCTCTGGATGAACAAAAGATTATAGTTTTTTCTAAAATATAGATTATATTATATTCTACTGTACCAACCAATGGTCAAACAACCACAATGGAGACTTACACACATTAGAAACAAAAAGTATGATATTTCTGGAGCTTGTGGTGGACAAATATTTTACAAACAACATTTCAGAAAGTCTATAGCCAATTTTGAACAGTTGTGCAATCAGACTTGCGCATTCCTCAGACTGATCATCACTTCATTATTTATTGGACAAATGTGGTTCCACTGCTTTTTATCACAACATTTCTTTATCAACAAAGTTAAATGTTTGCAATATTGAGGAAAATGGATTGAATTTTGCAGTTTCCATTCAGCTTTTCTAATTCAATCATAATTCGCAAAAAAAAAAAAAAAAAAACTTGGATGGAAACCCAGCTTGTGATATTCTTAGTAAGAAAGGTACAAAGAGGGTATATGCCACCCAAAGGCTCTCTCACTATATACTGCACAGCCAGATTAGTGGGGATAAGATGTGTGAGATTGCGAGGATACTGCTGGGTAAAAAGAGGGAGAGAGAGAGAGAGAGAGAGAGAGAGAGAGAGAGCAAGGAAAAGCATTTACAGTGCCATCACTGCCATATGAGTGGTTTATCGTTATTTATGTCCTCAGTGTGTATGTGAGTGGATGTTGTGCTTTGCTTTTTTTTTTTTTCCCCACAGTGTGTTATCTCTTCAACACTGCTTCAGCTACATCCAGTGGCTGATGGAGAGCTTGAACAAAGTGGTCGGAGACGTGTGTGTGTGTGTGTGTGTGTTTGTGTGTGTTGTTGGCAGGTAATCAATAGCTGTAAGCTGGGCTAAGGTGACAGTCTCCTGCATAGATACTGGGCTGTCTGCATTCTTAATGGTGTCCAAGACCTCACCCCCAGCAACAACACACACACACACACACACACACACACACACACAGAAGAGGCAGAATGGAGGAATAAAGAACTAGGTAGGTCAGTAGATAAGAAGGTAGTTAGTATATTGGTTGATAATTAGGAGGTAAATAGGGAGGTAACAAGGTATGTAGGTAGGTAAGAAGGTTTATATCCACGGGTGGGGCGGGTTAGGGTTGACTGAAGATAATATTAAGAACAGGTCGGGTGGGTGCGGGTTAGGATCACTAGTAGGTAGACAGTTCGGTAAGAAGGTAGATAGAGAGGTATGTAGGCAAGGAGGTAGGGTTAGGGTTAGGGTACATAGGTAAGATATCTAGATAGGTAAATCCTAGGTCAGGCAAGACTGTTCAAGTCTTGCAAGACCAGGGCAAGACTAAATGGCTGGTCAGCTTGCCGTCCAGTCGGGAGGCTGTTCACACTAAAGGATAATTTGCACTCACTGTTGGGCCTGATTCCCAGATTCCAGACTGCCCAGATTCCAATCAGGCTTAGAATTGGCATTAAAATTGCCTAACTGTGACCTAGGCTTAAGAAGACAAGGTAAGCACGGATGTAGTGACACTGACCTGTGCGTCCATCTCTCTGGATGTCCACGTGGTACCAGGAGCCATCGTTGACTTTGGTCTGGGTGGCCTTCACCTTAATGGTCCCTGAGCCCATGTCCAGCAGCAGGTACAGGCTGCCGTCCAGCAGCTCCACCGCAAAGAAATCCACCTGGCCGAGGGCAAGAGGACACGTCCATGGAGATTACCGTCATATTCTGGTCCTTTTCTGGAAAAAAACTGGCAACGCTACCTGCTGTGTTGCAGTGTTTTCTGTGTTTATTTGCAGTAAAATTGCAAGGACTGATGAGAACGGCGTATTGAACTTGTAGGACTTCTAAAAATTGCAGGCATTGTCTTTTATTTATGAACTAGTGCAGTGCCCGTTCAAAACATGCCTGTTCGGAATGGGCCGATTGCTTGGCCGGTATTGCTGCTTGCAGTTTTCTCGAGAACCGCTCATCCAAACAACTTCACACTCGACACTGCGCTTCCAGTCGCTTGCTTTGAGCCCCGCTGCTGCCCAGAGCGCTGTTCGCTTGTGTATTCAAAGTTTATTAATATTGAACGTGTCGCATGTCCAATCTGACACTGCATGTCCTTGGGTCCCCAGCAATACACCCGCCAAGTGTGAAGTAGATCGGACGAACGGTTCTCGAGATATGCGAAGGACACGTATACAGACAGAGATTCCTTGCTTTATAGTATGATGAGAAAGATATTATGCATTGTGTTGTGACCGGTCAAAATGTCGAAATATTCTTCTCTTTTCAAGAAGGACCTTAGAATAGAAACATTGATACAGATGATAAAGACACAATACAATTCAGTCACACATTCAAGCAGTCAAACAGTCAGCACCATACAAGGACATAAACTGACATACATTATAAAAAGTGATTGCAAATGTGATAGAATATGTGAGATATCCTCGCTTTAAAATCTTGTTTGTGCTTTATAGTCTGTTCCATTTCTAAGGTGTATAGTACAGAAACCGTACTTGCCAAGTTCAGTATTTAAAACTAAACTAACCCTGTCAAAAGTACCCTTGTAAGTCTTCTAGAGAAGTTCTTCATGCAAGCTTTAGGATGCGATTTCAAAAGTGGAAGTTGAAATTGGCAAGTGTGGCTGAGGATTATCAACTGACCTTGGTGTTCTTCTGGCTCCGGGCGGCCTCCTTACGCTCCTGGGGCTTGCCGTGGGTGAAGAGGATGAGGCCGTTGGGCTCGGTGGTGCGGAAGTCGAAGGAGATGGATCCCATCCGCTTGGTGTTCCATTTGGGGAGGCTGATGTAGGCCTCGGGGGTCTCGAAGGAGATGGGGTCCAGGGTGGCCACATTCTCGCACTTGTAGGACACCTCACCCTGGATCTTCATCTTGGGGTCCACGATGCGAGCCAGGCGGGACAACTCTAGACGGATGTCATTATTCTTGTACACAACCTGTGAGTGGGGAAAGATAGCGTGAGAATGACATTTTTGATTTGATGGTAAAGGCATTGCCGAGGACGCATACATTTATTCTTGTTACTGTAGGTTTTTTGAATATTATTTGAAGTCAGTAATTTTAGTTTTGCTTGAGTATGTTTTGACTACATATTAAATCACATAGAACACATTTTGTCTCCATAAGCATTACATCAGAAACTGATCTATTGTAAATTGTTTCAGATCAAAAACTTAAAAAAAAAAAAAAAAAGAAATGTTTCAAACTGTAACATATTTATCCATGATAGTAGCTTTATCAGTATCATTAGCCATAAAACCAACCATCCAGCTACAGGTTTGTGTTTGCCTGATTGCGAGTTTGCTGGCCTTGCTAACTAGTTGGATGGCTACTAGCCAAATAACATCACTATAGTACTGTTATTGAATAATGAGGATAGGCATTTTCAGGTTTTTCATCGCAAATGATGACGTGATTTTCAGAATCTTATTTTTAGAAATCGCAACATAGTCTGAAAAGTGCAACATTAGAACATATTGAATTCTGACCTCTCGTCTTTTTGCATTGCAAAGATCATATGTAACAATTACTTTTTTTTAAGCAACTCAGTAACCCTGAGTCCAGTTTAAATGAGCTACTTTTTACTTTTACTTAGTAAAGTAACGGTACTTGTACTTAAGTGGAATATTTTGGTCCTTTTTCCAATTTGAAAGAGAGATTAATTTACAAACAATATTTGCAGGTAAATCCGCTCTGGAAAAAAAATCACCTATTATCTCTATGAGGTTGGATGGTTCAGTCAAGGATAAGATTCATTCATTGACAGTGAATGGGTGGCTGACTTTGTGGATACAGTGGCAGTACCTAGGGTGATTTTACTGGTATATGGGTGTGTTTCCAGGTAAATAAATGCATTACAGTGAAATAAGCTCAATGGGAGGTAGACACTCAAACAAGACATAAGACCACACAGTCATTCTCCCATTCAGTTTGTCTTTTAATAAGACCACCAATTTATATGGAAGTGTCATGTATTCATTTAAAAAAAATGTTCTTGTGATAATAACATCTTTTCTCGTAAATATAAGACCTTTTCTCATTATTGTGATATCTTTTCTAAAATGTTTTACAGGATTACAAATGGATTTAGGTTTCCTTTAAATTTAAAATAAAATGCAAATAGGGACTTCTGAATTGGAAACCAACATAAGCCTTGTGATCCTTTTTCTCATAAAAAACAGAGAAAACATCTCCTAATAATGAGAAATCTGCCTTTTTTTTTTGTTCCAGGATGAATGCAATACGCTTCTGTGTGTGAACTTTGGCTCGAGCTCGCAAATATTTACAAACCTGTCTATGATGACTGAAATATCTGATTCCTTTAATGGGGATTTTTCACGTTAAAATAGCCTTTTTAGCATTTCGCTTATCAGTAAAAAAAAAAAAAAAAAATTCCTCAGGGAAACCAAGCCACTGAAACAAAACACTTCACCGCCCTCTCAGAGATATCCCACAACTCATTAGGGGCCCGGGATATTTTTTAGCACCCTGTCTGGTAAAGCTCACTGTCTGGTAAAGTTCATGTGAATCAGTGCCTAGTCTGTATTGATATGCTTGTATTGAATACCAATAGGCCAGGCTGGAGCTACACAATAGTAGACTGAGGCAGAGGTAATTGACTCTCAGTGAGCTGACATATGCATCTAGGTCTGCTCTGCCTGATAGCCAGGCTAATGGCTTGACAAAAGGAGTACACACACACACACACACACACACACACACAGACAGCTCTTTCGTCTGGCTACCTTTTGCTAATTTTGGAGGCCTTGGCAGTAGATCTGTCTGCCATTGTCTGTAGACACACACACACACACACACACACACACACACACACATTTCTCTGTCTTAACTGCTCCCTCCACCCTTCTCCCACCCATAAACCATTTCATAAAGATTCACAAAGACGTGCTTCGACTTCGACGTCATTACAGAGAGCGATGCGGGCCAAATGGTGGGGGCGCGCAATGCATTGTGGGATAGGGAAAATGGAAGAAAACGCAGAAAAAAAGCCTCCCATCTTTATTTTCAGCCCCAAAGACAAACCCCCTTAAATCTTTTCCCGTACCGCTTCCAGGCCCCGGATCCAGTTTACATTCCGTCGTCCATAAAACCGGTTGAGTGTGGACAAGCGCAGTTTCCCGTATGAGCGAGTGTCCCCCCCCCCCGACGGTGCAAAACAAAAGAGTAAAAAAAAAAAAAAACACTAAGTGGCCAATCTTTTATCACAGCAGCCCTAAATGCTGTCAATAACAATGGGAGGATGGAGTCGCGGAGGGGGATGTGTGTGTAAATTGAAATCTGCTCGAGTGGAAAATTGAAGGCTTTTTTTTTTTTTTTTTTTTTTTCTCCGATTCTCCGGGCAGAGAAACACCCTCTCTCTGGTTATATTTGGGGCAACACAAATACATATGAACACACACACACACACAAACAAACACACACTCTCACTCTTCTATTTTGCTCTCTTTTATAATAATGTATCCCCCTCTTTTTCCTCGCCTAGGGTTTTGTCTGAGTGTGGGTAGATTGAGGGGCCTGGCTGAGATTATCGATAATCCGCCAGCAGATTTGACAGTAAATCAACTCATCCCTTAAGGTGCCCGGGGACTGGATGGGAGATTGTCTTTTTCCTCTTCTCCCCCTCTCTCACATTTCGTTCTCTCTTTTCCTCTCCCTCTCGTTCTTGCCACAGCCATCCTTTTCCCTCCCTCCATCCATCCCGTCCTCCCACACCACGCGGCAACAGCTCGCAGGGCAGAAGCTCCCGTTCCCCCCCCCCCCCCCCCCCGCTCTGACTGATCGTAAACACCTCGGGGCCCCTGGAGCTGGCTTCGCCTCGCTCTCCTCCAGAATAAACGCCCCGACAAGAGGTGGCAGTCTCTTCAGACGCACCGACGACAAGAGGGGAAAGCAAGTTCAGGTTTCAGTTTCATGTGGTCCCAGTGGGGGACTGGGACCACGAGTATTAAAGCAGTATTCCACTTAGTTTTAACATGGGGGTTATTCTGCACTTGACCACCATGAAAACCAGAATATAAACTAATCACCAAGATCAGATGCAGCTGGACGAGTTTGTAGCATTCGGATTTTTACTTCTCATTCATTTGAATGAAGCCATTTGAATGAAGCCACAAAAATAGTATATAATAGTATAGTATTTAGCATTGTAACAACGCATTATGTAATAACACCGCATTATGTAATAACTCAACAAAATGTAATACATTTTCATTTCATTATGTAATAACACCCGCATTTTGTAATAATCTGCCGCATTTTGTAATACACAGCCTGAACGCAATATGTAATAAATTTCCCCACATTTTGTAATAAATTATTACATATTGCGGTGGTTATTACAAAATGCGGGAGTTGCACTTTTTTTTTATGAAAATGTAATAATAAAATGGATGTCTTCGTTCATAAAAATCGTTATAGCATTATAACAACGTTTATTTTATGCATTCTGGCATGAATCATACTGACTCAAAATTCATTTTAAAAAGATACTATTAGTTCAGTAGATTAGTATCTTTCATTGGTCAAAACTACATTAAGTGTAACTGTATTCCTTAGCTTAATAGAAACTGTACTTGAGGGTTCATAGAATTGAAGTAATTAAGTGAAAAACAATCACAGCATAAAGCCTAACAACACACTGATCTGCAGTGGATTTCTAATATACAAACAGTTCAGTTTTAGAAGCCACGATAGAAAGAACCATAGATGGTTATTACATAATGCACTGTATTATTACATTTTCATCCTAAAAAAGTGCAACTCCCACATTTTGTAATAACCACCGCAATATGTAATAATTTATTACAAAATGCGGGGAAATTTATTATATATTGCGTTCAGGCTGTGTATTACAAAATGCGACAGATTATTACAAAATGCGGGTGTTATTACATAATGAAGTGAAAATGTATTACATTTTGTCAAGTTATTACATAATGCGGTGTTATTACATAATGTGCTGTTACAAGCATGAGCAGCGATAGCCACCATGGATGAACAGACTCTTACAGAAACTCAAACTCCATCGACAGAAATTCCAAAAGCATTACAGCAATGAACGCACCAAAAATGGAGACAAAGTCAAAAGCACCACAGTAGGAGGATCTCATGGATTTCCACTTCAAAAACAACATTATATAACAACAAGACTGACAGACAAGACAAATAACTGTCACCAAAGCAAGCTATTTTTACTGCAAGGGTTGTCATGTAATTTGTACTGATAACATGCAGTATTTCAATAGCAGATGGTAGCATACTAAACTACCTGTTTCTCTTTATCCAATCATTGGATGAAATTTCAATCAATATATTCAATCGATTAAGTTTTTTCTGTAGTGAACTAGTCTAAACCTAAACCTTATTATCCCTTCAAGAAGCATGCAACTTGATACTAAAAACAGGGCCCAGGGATTCACTAGCAAAACATCTATTTCCACAGCAGAAATAGGAAATCTCAAAGGGGTTTCATATTTTCCATGGTAATAACTGCACTCAGAGTCATCCCTCTCCAAACACATTCTGTCTAGCTATTGCTAAAATACAGTATAAGCGGAATCATTTTAATAACATAAGATTTATGTAGCCTACAGTGAGCCAGTCATTATTGCAAAATGAAGCAAGACTCTGATGCAAAGCGGAGGCTCGCTGTACATTACCCTGTTTATTACATGGCTACTTACCAAACACATTAATCATTTGACACAAAATATTGATTTACAATGATCCTATTACAAGCTAAAGTGTTGCAGTGCTGCAACATCTGTAGCTAGGATCCATAGCTACACTGTAGCAGAACTGTAACCATAGAAACGTCTGCAGTTAGCATCCATAGGCTATATTTTGGCAGAACTAACCTAACACTAACCAGGAATCAAAAGAAACACTGAATAGCCATACTTGATTTGAATATGGTCAAATTTATAGATACTGAATATCGACACAAAATATCAACTATCCACAGCTTCGGTCCAAAAATATCGGTACCAGTATTGGCCTTCAAAGGCCCATATCAGTCGAGCCCTATTATAAACATCCTTTCACTTTTCTGCACATTAGGATGATAATTCTTCATCTTCTTCATTTTCTGAAATTTGAACTGATGATTTTGAAAGCAAATCTGCACATCTTTGGTGTACACATATAGTTTCCCTGTGATCACATGAAGAGTAATCCATTTGTTTGAATAAAAAATGTAACTGTAATTTATGAAAGTGGGAGAGTAGACCTTTTAAGAAGAGTCAAAAAAAGCTAACTAGCTAGTAGCATAGCTAGCAGTGACAAGGAGTGTAACAAATTATTATTTCAATTTTGGTGATAATATTACAGTTACTATAAAAAAAAGTACTGTTGTTATCATATGCCATCTAAATATCAGATGAAGTTGAATCTTCCAAAAACATGATATCCCTTCCAAATGGTAGAAAAGTTGACTTTCTCTGGGAGGAAGTATTCCCACTACTTTGATGACAATTGGTGACAAACTTGGCTTTCTCTGGGTGGAAGTAATCCTACTTCTTTGATTTTATCCAGTAAAAGGACAACAGAACATTGGACATCATGTCTTGACAAAAGTCATTCTTTTTTCACAATCACTTTTTATTCTTATTATCATGACATAACAAAAGTTGTTTTCTCGTCTTAACGACTTAATTATCTTGTTATCTTGACAAAACAAGTCGTTCTCACCTCATAATCACTTTTTATTCTTATCATGGCATAAGAAAAGTTGTTTTTTTGTCTTAACGATTTAATTATCTCATCATCTTGACAAAACAAAAGTCATTCTTTTGTCATAATCACTTTTTATTCTTATCGTGACATAGAAGTTGTTTTCTTGTCATAACGACTTATCTCTTTATCTTGACAAAAGTCGTTCTTCTTGTCATAATCACTTTTTATTCTTATTATCATGACATAAGAAAAGTTGTTTTTTGTCTTAACGACTTATCTCATCTTGACAAAACAAAAGTCATTCTTTCGTCATAATCACTTTTTATTCTTATTATCATGACATAAGAAAAGTTGCTTTCTCGTCATAACGACTTATGTCTTTATCTTGACAAAACAAAAGTCGTTCTCTCATCATAATCACTTTTTATTCGTATTATCATGACATAAGAACAGTTGTTTTCTTGTCTAAACGACTTAATTATCTCATCATCTTGACAAAACAAAACTCATTCTTTTGTCATAATCACTTTTTATTCTTATTATCATGACATAAGAAAAGTTGTTTTCTCGTCTTAACGACTTAATTATCTCATCATCTTGACAAAACTCATTCTTTTTTCATAATCACTTTTTAATTCTTATTATCATGACATAAAAGTTGTTTTCTCGTCATAACGACTTATCTCTTTATCTTGACAAAACAAGTCGCTCTCTCCTCATAATCACTTTTTATTCGTATTATCATGACATAACAAAAGTTGTTTTCTCTTCTTTACGACTTAATTATCTCATCAAGAATAAAAAGTGATTATGACAAGAAGAACAACTTTTGTCAAGATAAAGAGATAATTAAGTCGGTATGACAAGAAAACAAGTTGGTTTGTCGTGATAACGGGATAAAGTTGTTAGCTCAACGGGATAAAGTTGTTAGCTCAACGGGATAAAGTTGTTAGCTCAACGTAACAAAAGAGAGAAAAAAAAAAAGATGTCCTCTATAGGCTGCCGTACAACAGCACAAGTGTTACACACACATACAAAGACACATACACGCACCGTATACTGTACTCTTCCCTCTAAACAGACTTGTACACACTCATATACGTACATTTTGCACACATTTACTGTACTGTACATACACACACACACACACCCTGCAGAGACACTAAAAGCGGGCATTAATAGAGTTTGTGTAAGAGCCAAGCTTAATGCCGCTCTCTGTCACCAAGCTGTTGGTATAAGCACTCAGACATGACATCCTTAATTTCCTCACCATGGCTGACAGTCTTCAACAGCCCAGCTAGTGTTATCGCTGTTCCTGGTACAGTATGGACAGAAAACCGGCTGCCTGCCCACAAAAAGGCAGAGATTTTTTTTTTTTTTTTCACTTAATCGGCAGCAAAATGCTTCTTTTATCCTAAAGTGCAGACTATTATAAAATGACACAAACTGTTTCTGAACAGAGTGGGGAAAAAAATTGGGTAAAATGCTGTTTTTACTGCATGAGATGCCACACAATTTGTTCTGATTACATATTTACAGCAGATGAGAACATACAAGTGAATAGGAAAGAAAATGTCCTTTCATCCCTTCTGAATGACATTTTATATGTTGAAAATGGACACAAATGCTGACACTTTCTGTGTTATCAATAGTTGGTAATTTACAGGGCATTTGTAAAAAACTGTTTTTATATGTATTATTTACAAAATAAGATAAGATATCACTTTATTAATCCCTGTGGGGAAATTCATCATTATTTACTAAAATCAAAAATTTTCACCAATGTGCTACATACTATTTTGTAAATAGCTTTTAATTTTCATTATTTTGTCATGTAAAGTACTCTATAAAATATAAATGACAATGTACATTATATCAGAAAAGCCTTTCCAAATGACCAGCTATTTGTGTTAAAAAGCAGCAGGTTAATTTTTTTTTTTTGGCCATATTTATGTTATCTAAGTTGAAAAAAAAAGTATTTTTTACTTTGACAAAATGGCATTTTTTTGTTTTTTGTTTGCTAATATTGTGTTTAATGTACTTAACACAGCTGGTATAAAAAATGATAAATTAACTATTTATAGTTGTATTTGCTGATTCTTTCATATATTTTATGAAACTGCAGTAGTTATAGAAGCAAAACATTAACATCAAAACATCTACAAGTTCACCAATCCAACTGTAGGAAAATCAGCAAATTATTTCCCTCTAATCTAAATGTTAGTGTAAACATCAGACTATCGTCATATGCTAGATACCTGATTGGATGTTCTAGGAATGGGTGGTAAGGAGAAATTGAAATTGTATAGAAAAAAAACATGTATTCTGTAACACTTATGTGGAAATGTCATATGGGCTATTAATTCAAACAGTGTATTCCTTGCACCCCTTTCATATTTCTATCCATTAATTTGGACATTGCATCTCACAGATAAGTGTAGCATTACTGAATCCACCGTAGCATCGATCTCAGAGTCAGGCTGATTCATCTCTTCAAGCAGACCTTGGATTTTTATCTCCTGCCTTCCACACCTTTACCTCTATCGATCCCTCCATTCCCTCCCCCGTCCTCCCCTCATATTCCTTCCTTTCTTCTTTTCTAATACAGTCATACATTTCTGCCAGTGGCTAGGATATCATCACAAACTCCGAAGTCTTAGCCATTCATCAATAGGGGGATTATATATATATATACAGTATATATATAACAGTATGTGTGTTGAGGTCAAACAGAGATCAAAGTGGTCACAGTAAATAAATACACTTACTACATTAGACTGTATTCAGTTCCTTAATCGTCAAATCCAACCCACTTCTAATTTTCTAAACCTGAATTTAAAGCAATTCATGTACATTCCGATGATCTTGAACCCTTCAGTCAATATTGTTGTTGTTATTGTATTGCACTTCACACATAATGATGCTTAAATATGAAAAAGAGAGGTATCTGAAAAAGATGCTGTGTGGCTGTAGGTTCCATTCATTCAAACTACGCTGTATGATATAACCTATATGTTTATATAAGAATACATAGTTTATATAATATATATACATGTTTATATAATTATATAATTTGATGCTTTTCAGATCTCTGTTGCTATGGAGGTTGTTTGCCTTATGATGATCAGTAAGAGGTTACAGTTCACCCACCTTTTTTTTTTAAAGGAATAGTTCA